>NW_027594746.1:0-13279 GCF_964213995.1 Mustelus asterias | reverse complement strand
AATACTGCGTCCAGTTCTGGTCGCCGCACTACCAGAAGGACGTGGAGGCTTTGGAGAGAGTGCAGAGGAGGTTTACCAGGATGTTGCCTGGTATGGAGGGGCTTAGCTATGAGGAGAGATTGGGTAAACTGGGGTTGTTCTCCCTGGAAAGACGGAGGATGAGGGGTGACCTAATAGAGGTGTATAAAATTCTGAAAGGCATAGATAGGGTGAACGGTGGGAAGCTTTTCCCCAGGTCGGAGGTGACGAACACAAAGGGGTCACGGGTTCAAGGTGAGCGGGGGGAGGTTTAACACAGATGTCAGGGGGACGTATTTTACACAGAGGGTGGTGGGGGCCTGGAATGCGCTGCCGGGCAAGGTGGTGGAGGCGGACACACTGGGAACGTTTAAGACTTATCTAGATAGCCACATGAACGGAGTGGGAATGGAGGGATACAAAAGAATGGTCTAGTTTGGACCAGGGAGCGGCACGGGCTTGGAGGGGCCGAAGGGCCTGTTTCCTGTGCTGTATTGTTCTTTGTTCTACCTCCCTGTCCCCCTCTGCTCCCCCTACCCCTCTCCCTTCCTACCACTCTCCCTTCCTACCCCTCTCCCTTCCTACCCCTCTCTCCCTGCCCCTCTCTCCCTGCCCCTCTCTCCCTGCCCCTCTCTCCCTGCCCCTTCTCCCTGCCCCTCTCTCCCTGCCCCTCTCTCCCTGCCCCTCTCTCCCTGCTCCTCTCTCCCTGCCCCTCTCTCTCCCTGCCCCTCTCTCTCCCTGCCCCTCTGCTCTCCCTGCCCCTCTGCTCCCCCTGCCCCTCTCCCCCTGCCCCTCTCTCCCTGCCCCTCTCTCCCTGCCCCTCTCTCCCTGCCCCTCTCTCCCTGCTCCTCTCTCCCTGCCCCTCTCTCTCCCTGCCCCTCTCTCTCCCTGCCCCTCTGCTCCCCCTGCCCCTCTCCCCCTGCCCCTCTCTCCCTGCCCCTCTCTCCCTGCCCCTCTCTCCCTGTCCCTCTCTCCCTGCCCCTCTCTCCCTGCCCCTCTCTCCCTGCCCCTCTCTCCCTGCCCCTCTCTCCCTGCCCCTCTCTCCCTGCCCCTCTCTCCCTGCCCCTCTCTCCCTGCCCCTCTCTCCCTGCCCCTCTCTCCCTGCCCCTCTCTCCCTGCCCCTCTCTCCCTGCCCCTCTCTCCCTGCCCCTCTCTCCCTTCCTACCCCTCTCTCCCTGCCCCTCTCTCCCTGCCCCTCTCTCCCTGCCCCTCTCTCCCTGCCCCTCTCTCCCTGCCCCTCTCTCCCTGCCCCTCTCTCCCTGCCCCTCTCTCCCTGCCCCTCTCTCCCTGCCCCTCTCTCCCTGCCCCTCTCTCCCTTCCTACCCCTCTCTCCCTGCCCCTCTCTCCCTGCCCCTCTCTCCCTGCCCCTCTCTCCCTGCCCCTCTCTCCCTGCCCCTCTCTCCCTGCCCCTCTCTCCCTGCCCTTCTCTCCCTGCCCCTCTCTCCCTGCCCCTCTCTCCCTGCCCCTCTCTCCCTGCTCCTCTCTCCCTGCCCCTCTCTCTCCCTGCCCCTCTCTCCCTGCCCCTCTCTCCCTGCCCCTCTCTCCCTGCCCCTCTCTCCCTGCCCCTCTCTCCCTGCCCCTCTCTCCCTGCCCCTCTCTCCCTGCCCCTCTCTCCCTGCCCCTCTCTCCCTGCCCCTCTCTCCCTGCCCCTCTCTCCCTGCCCCTCTCTCTCTGCCCCTCTCTCCCTGCCCCTCTCTCCCTGCCCCTCTCTCCCTGCCCCTCTCTTCCTGCCCCTCTCTCCCTGCCCCTCTCTCCCTTCCTACCCCCCTCTCTCCCTGCCCCTCTTCTCCCCCTGCCCAGTCCCCTGTGCATCCTCACCTCGCTGCCTCTGGTCCTCCCCCCGCGCTGAGGGCTCTTTTTATTCGCCCCACAGATACCCGGGCTGAAAATGCCTCGGGGAATCGCGGTGGACTGGGTGGCGGGGAATATTTACTGGACCGATTCCGGGCGCGACGTCATCGAAGTGTCTCAGATCCGCGGGGAGAACCGGAAGACGCTCATATCCGGAATGATCGATGAGCCGCACGCGGTCGTGGTGGATCCACTGCGAGGGTGAGTCCCGCTGAGGGATGGGGAGGCCGGAACTGTGCACGGTGCTCCGAGTGTGGGTCGAACCGAGGGATAGGGAGACGGGAACTGTGCACGGTGCTCCGAGTGTGGGTCGAACCGAGGGATAGGGAGACGGGAACTGTGCACGGTGCTCCGAGTGTGGGTCGAACCGAGGGATAGGGAGACGGGAACTGTGCACGGTGCTCCGAGTGTGGGTCTAACCGAGGGATAGGGAGACCGGAACTGTGCACGGTGCTCCGAGTGTGGGTCGAACCGAGGGATAGGGAGATGGGAACTGTGCACGGTGCTCCGAGTGTGGGTCTAACCGAGGGATAGGGAGACCGGAACTGTGCACGGTGCTCCGAGTGTGGGTCTAACCGAGGGGATAGGGAGACTGGAACTGTGCACGGTGCTCCGAGTGTGGGTCTAACCGAGGGATAGGGAGACTGGAACTGTGCACGGTGCTCCGAGTGTGGGTCTAACCGAGGGATAGGGAGACCGGAACTGTGCACGGTGCTCCGAGTGTGGGTCTAACCGAGGGATAGGGAGAGTGGAACTGTGCACGGTGCTCCGAGCGTGGGTCTAACCGAGGGATAGGGAGACTGGAACTGTGCACGGTGCTCCGAGTGTGGGTCTAACCGAGGGATAGGGAGACCGGAACTGTGCACGGTGCTCCGAGTGTGGGTCTAACCGAGGGATAGGGAGACCGGAACTGTGCACGGTGCTCCGAGTGTGGGTCTAACCGAGGGATAGGGAGACGGGAACTGTGCACGGTGCTCCGAGTGTGGGTCTAACCGAGGGATAGGGAGACCAGAACTGTGCACGGTGCTCCGAGTGTGGGTCTAACCGAGGGATAGGGAGACCGGAACTGATATTTTTCCCATCCCCATTCTCCTGCCTTTTCCCCATAACCCCCTGATCCCCTTTTTAATCAAGAACCTATCTATCTCTGTCTTAAAGACACTCAATGACCTGGCCTCCACAGCCTTCTGCGGCAAAGAGTTCCACAGATTCACCACTCTCTGGCTGAGGAAATTCCTCCTCATCTCTGTTCTAAAGGATCGTCCCTGGGGAGTTGATGTCCTCGTGGTCTTATCGCCAGACTGTTAACCCAGAAACTCAGCTAATGTTCTGGGGACCCGGGTTCGAATCCCGCCCACGGCAGATTGGTGGGGATTTGAATTCAATAAAAAATATCTGGGATTAAGAATCTACTGATGACCCATTGTGGGGAAAAACCCATCTGGTTCCCCTTTAGGGAAGGAAATCTGCCGTCCGTACCCTGGTCTGGCCTACATGTGACTCCAGATCCACAGCAATGTGGGTGGCACAGTGGGTTAGCATTGCTGCCTCACGGCACCAGAGACCCGGGTTCGATTCCTAGCCTTGGGTTACCGTCTGTGCGGAGTCTGCGCGTTCTCCCCGTGTCTGCGTGGGTTTCCTCCGGGTGCTCCGGTTTCCTCCCACAGTCCGGAAGATGTGCAGGTTCAATGGATTGGCCGTGCTAAATTCTCCCTTAGTGTCCCAAAGATGTGTAGGTTAGGGTGGATTGGCCATGCTAAATTGCCCCTTAGTGTCCAAAGATGTGTAGGTTAGGGTGGATTGGCCATGCTAAATTGCCCCTTAGTGTCCAAAGATGTGTAGGTTAGGGTGGATTGGCCATGCTAAATTGTCCCTTAGTGTCCAGAGATGTGTAGGTTAGGGTGGATTGGCCATGCTAAATTGTCCCTTAGTGTCCAAAGATGTGTAGGTTAGGGTGGATTGGCCATGCTAAATTGTCCCTTAGTGTCCAGAGATGTGTAGGTTAGGGTGGATTGGCCATGCTAAATTGCCCCTTAGTGTCCAAAGATGTGTAGGTTAGGTGGATTGGCCATGCTAAATTGTCCCTTAGTGTCCAAAGATGTGTAGGTTAGGGGGATTGGCCATGCTAAATTGTCCCTTAGTGTCCAAAGATGTGTAGGTTAGGGTGGATTGGCCATGCTAAATTGTCCCTTAGTGTCCAAAGATGTGCAGGTTAGGGTGGATTGGCCATGCTAAATTGTCCCTTAGTGTCCAAAGATGTGTAGGTTAGGGTGGATTGGCCATGCTAAATTGCCCCTTAGTGTCCAAAGATGTGCAGGTTAGGGGGATTGGCCATGCTAAATTGTCCCTTAGTGTCCAAAGATGTGTAGGTTAGGTGGATTGGCCGTGCTAAATTGTCCCTTAGTGTCCAAAGATGTGTAGGTTAGGGTGGATTGGCCATGCTAAATTGTCCCTTAGTGTCCAAAGATGTGTATGTTAGGTGGATTGGCCATGCTAAATTGTCCCTTAGTGTCCAAAGATGTGTAGGTTAGGGGGATTGGCCATGCTAAATTGCCCCTTAGTGTCCAAAGATGTGTAGGTTAGGGGGATTGGCCATGCTAAATTGCCCCTTAGTGTCCAAAGATGTGTAGGTTAGGGTGGATTGGCCATGCTAAATTGCCCCTTAGTGTCCCAAAGATGTGTAGGTTAGGGTGGATTGGCGGATGGCTGTATAATTTGGATAAATGTGAGGTTTGGAAGCAAAGACCGGAAGGAAGATGATGACGTGAATGGCTGTGAATTGGGAGCGGGGAGTGTCCGGAGGGTGGTGAGTGTCTGGAACGAGCTGCCAGAGGCTGTAGTAGAGGCGGGTACAATTTTGTCTTTTAGACAGTTACATGGGTATAGAGGGAAATTGGCCAAACGCAGGCAATTGGGATCAGCTCAGGGGTTAAAGAAGGGGGGGGGGCGGTATGGACAAGTTGGGCCGAAGGGCCTGTTTCCATGCTGTAAACCTCTACGACCCTATGACCTGGGTGTCCTGGTGCACCCAGTCGCTGAGGGTAAGCATGCGGGTGCAGCAGGCGGTGAAGAAGGTACGTTGGTCTTCATTGCGAGAGGTTTGGAGTACAGGAGCAGAGGGATGTGTTGTTGCAATTACACAGGGCCTTGGTGAGGCCACACCCAGAGTATTGTGCGCAGTTCTGGTCTCCTTTTCTGAGGAAGGATGTTCCTGCTCTCGAGGGAGCGCAGCGAAGGTTTACCAGGCTGATTCCCCGGGGGGACTGATGTATGAGGAGAGATTGACCAGGTTAGGATTGTTTTCACTGGAGTTCAGAGGGGGGGATCTCATAGAGACTTATAAAATTCTAACAGGACTGGACAGGGTAGATGCAGGGAGGATGTTCCCGATGGTGGGGGGAGTCCAGAACCAGGGGGGGTCACAGTCTGAGAATTAATGTAGGGAGGAGTTGTACAATAAATGGCAGAGTCATCAGGAGTATAGAAACACAGAGGGACCTGGGTGTGCAAGTCCACAAATCCTTGAAGGTGGCAACACAGGTGGAGAAGGTGGTGAAGAAGGCATGCTTGCCTTTATAGGACGGGGTATAGAGTATAAAAGTTGGGGTCTGATGATGCAGCTGTATAGAACGCTGGTTAGGCCACATTTGGAGTACTGCGTCCAGTTCTGGTCGCCGCACTACCAGAAGGACGTGGAGGCATTGGAGAGAGTGCAGAGGAGGTTTACCAGGATGTTGCCTGGTATGGAGGGGCTTAGTTATGAGGGGAGATTGGGTAAACTGGGGTTGTTCTCCCTGGAAAGACGGGGAATGAGGGGAGATCTAATAGAGGTGTACAAGATTATGAAGGGGATAGATAGGGTGAGCGGTGGGAAGCTTTTTCCCAGGTCGGAGGTGACAATCACGAGGGGTCACGGGCTCAAGGTGAGAGGGGCGAGGTATAACTCAGATATCAGAGGGACGTTTTTTTACACAGAGGGTGGTGGGGGCCTGGAATGCGCTGCCAAGTAGGGTGGTGGAGGCAGGCACGCTGACATCGTTTAAGACTTACCCGGATAGTCACATGAGCAGCCTGGGAATGGAGGGGTACAAACGATTGGTCTAGTTGGACCAAGGAGCGGCACAGGCTTGAAGGGCCGAAGGGCCTGTTTCCCTGTGCTGTACTGTTCTTTGTTCTTGATTGGGGGTAGACCATTTAGGACGGGGGTGGGGAGATATTTCCTCACCCGCTGAGCCTGAGGAATTCATTCCCACAGGAAGGAGTTGATGCCAAAAACGTTGAATGTATTCAAGAGGGGGCTGGGTGTCACACTTGGGGGGCAAACGGGGATCAAAGGGGGAAAGCAGGATTAGGCTGTTGGGTTGGATGGTCAGCCGTGACGGTGATGGATGGGGGAGCAGGGCCGAATGGCCTCCTCCTGCTCCTATCTTTCATGTTCCCGCGGCCAAGCCAGTTCTGTATCCGTCTTGCCAACTCTCCTCCGATCCCGTGTGACTTCACCTTCTGTCACTATTCCCTCTGGGCCCGGGGACACCCCCACTGTCTCCCCCCCCCCCCCCCCCCCAAAACTAACGGCATCTCTTCCCGAACAGGACGATGTATTGGTCGGATTGGGGAAATCATCCGAAGATTGAGAAGGCATCGATGGATGGAACTCTGAGGCGGACCCTCGTTGAAAACAATCTCCAGTGGCCAACAGGTAACGCACGGGGCGGGCGAGAGAATGGTCCACTGACGCACTGTGTGGGAGGGTCAGTGCTGAGGGAGCGCCGCACTGTGTGGGAGGGTCAGTGCTGAGGGAGCGCCGCACTGTGTGGGAGGGTCGGTGCTGAGGGAGCGCCGCACTGTGTGGGAGGGTCAGTGCTGAGGGAGCGCCGCACTGTGTGGGAGGGTCAGTGCTGAGGGAGCGCCGCACTGTGTGGGAGGGTCGGTGCTGAGGGAGCGCCGCACTGTGGGAGGGTCGGTGCTGAGGGAGCGCCACACTGTGGGAGGGTCGGTGCTGAGGGAGCGCCACAGTGTGGGAGGGTCGGTGCCGAGGGAGCGCCGCACTGTGGGAGGGTCGGTGCTGAGGGAGCGCCGCACTGTGGGAGGGTCAGTGCTGAGGGAGCGGCGCACTGTGGGAGGGTCAGTGCTGAGGGAGCGCCGCACTGTGGGAGGGTCGGTGCTGAGGGAGCGCCGCACTGTGTGGGAGGGTCAGTGCCGAGGGAGCGCCGCACTGTGGGAGGGTCAGTGCTGAGGGAGCGCCGCACTGTGTGGGAGGGTCAGTGCTGAGGGAGCGCCGCACTGTGTGGGAGGGTCGGTGCCGAGGGAGCGCCGCACTGTGGGAGGGTCAGTGCTGAGGGAGCGCCGCACTGTGGGAGGGTCAGTGCTGAGGGAGCGCCGCACTGTGTGGGAGGGTCGATGCTGAGGGAGCGCCGCGCTGTGGGACGGTCAGTGCTGAGGGAGCGCCGCACTGTGGGAGGGTCGGCGCTGAGGGAGCGCCGCACTGTGGGAGTGTCAGTGCTGAGGGAGCGCCGCACTGCGGGAGGGTCAGTGCTGAGGGAGCGCCGCACTGTGGGAGGGTCAGTGCTGAGGGAGCGCCGCACTGTGGGAGGGTCGGTGCTGAGGGAGCGCCGCACTGTGTGGGAGGGTCAGTGCTGAGGGAGCGCCGCACTGTGGGAGGGTCGGTGCTGAGGGAGCGTCGCACTGTGGGAGGGTCAGTGCTGAGGGTGCGCCGCACTGTGGGAGGGTCGGTGCTGAGGGAGCGTCGCACTGTGGGAGGGTCAGTGCTGAGGGAATGAATCTCTCTGGAACTCCCTGCGATGGCGCGGTGGTTCCAGAGGTTGGGTGATGTGTTTGAGGAACCTGTGGATGATCTCTCCTCCCTCTCCTCTGCTCAGGTCTGGCTGTGGATTATTTCAATCAGCGATTATATTGGGCTGATGCTAAGCTGTCTGTCATCGGCAGTGTGCGTCTTGACGGGAATGACCCTGTGGTTGCAATCGACGCCAAACAAGGTACCACTCTCTCCAATGTCCCACTCCCCCCTCTCTGTGTCGCTCCCCCTCTCTGTGTCGCTCCCCCTCTCTGTGTCGCTCCCTCTCTCTGTGTCGCTCCCTCTCTCTGTGTCGCTCCCTCTCTCTGTGTCGCTCCCTCTCTCTGTGTCGCTCCCTCTCTCTGTGTCGCCTCCTCTCTCTGTGTCGCCCCCTCTCTCTGTGTCGCCCCCTCTCTCTGTGTCGCTCCCTCTCTCTGTGTCGCTCCCTCTCTCTGTGTCGCTCCCTCTCTCTGTGTCGCTCCCTCTCTCTGTGTCGCCTCCTCTCTCTGTGTCGCCCCCTCTCTCTGTGTCGCCCCC
Organism: Mustelus asterias; assembly: GCF_964213995.1. Lineage (NCBI taxonomy): Eukaryota > Metazoa > Chordata > Chondrichthyes > Carcharhiniformes > Triakidae > Mustelus > Mustelus asterias. Next base: position 5,079 of record NW_027594746.1, on the reverse strand, counting down.
TCTCTCTGTGTCGCCCCCTCTCTCTGTGTCGCCCCCTCTCTCTGTGTCGCCCCCTCTCTCTGTGTCGCCCCCTCTCTCTGTGTCGCCCCCTCTCTCTGTGTCGCCCCCTCTCTCTGTGTCGCCCCCTCTCTCTGTGTCGCCCCCTCTCTCTGTGTCGCCCCCTCTCTCTGTGTCGCCCCCTCTCTCTGTGTCGCCCCCTCTCTCTGTGTCGCCCCCTCTCTCTGTGTCGCCCCCTCTCTCTGTGTCGCCCCCTCTCTCTGTGTCGCCCCCTCTCTCTGTGTCGCCCCCTCTCTCTGTGTCGCCCCCTCTCTCTGTGTCGCCCCCTCTCTCTGTGTCGCCCCCTCTCTCTGTGTCGCCCCCTCTCTCTGTGTCGCCCCCTCTCTCTGTGTCGCCCCCTCTCTCTGTGTCGCCCCCTCTCTCTGTGTCGCCCCCTCTCTCTGTGTCGCCCCCTCTCTCTGTGTCGCCCCCTCTCTCTGTGTCGCCCCCTCTCTCTGTGTCGCCCCCTCTCTCTGTGTCGCTCCCTCTCTCTGTGTCGCTCCCTCTCTCTGTGTCGCTCCCTCTCTCTGTGTCGCTCCCTCTCTCTGTGTCGCTCCCTCTCTCTGTGTCGCCCCCTCTCTCTGAGTCGCCCCCTCTCTCTGTGTCGCCCCCTCTCTCTGTGTCGCTCCCTCTCTCTGTGTCGCCCCCTCTCTCGGTGTCGCCCCCTCTCTCGGTGTCGCCCCCTCTCTCTGTGTCGCCCCCTCTCTCTGTGTCGCCCCCTCTCTCTGTGTCGCCCCCTCTCGCTGTGTCGCTCCCTCTCTCTGTGTCGCTCCCTCTCTCTGTGTCGCCCCCTCTCTCTGTGTCGCCCCCTCGCCCCGTCCCCCTCGCCCCGTCCCCCTCGCCCCGTCCCCCTCGCCCCGTCCCCCTCGCCCCGTCCCCCTCGCCCCGTCCCCCTCGCCCCGTCCCCCTCGCCCCGTCCCCCTCGCCCCGTTCGCCCCGTCCCCCTCGCCCCGTCCCCCTCGCCCCGTCCCCCTCGCCCCGTCCCCCTCGCCCCGTCCCTCTCTCTCCCTCGCCCCGTCCCTCTCTCTCCCTCGCCCCGTCCCTCTCTCTCCCTCGCCCCGTCCCTCTCTCTCCCTCGCCCCGTCCCTCTCTCTCCCTCGCCCCGTCCCTCTCTCTCCCTCGCCCCGTCCCTCTCTCTCCCTCGCCCCGTCCCTCTCTCTCCCTCGCCCCGTCCCTCTCTCTCCCTCGCCCCGTCCCTCTCTCTCCCTCGCCCCGTCCCTCTCTCCCCCTCGCCCCGTCCCTCTCTCCCCCTCGCCCCGTCCCTCTCTCCCCCTCGCCCCGTCCCTCTCTCCCCCTCGCCCCGTCCCTCTCTCCCCCTCGCCCCGTCCCTCTCTCTCCCTCGCCCCGTCCCTCTCTCTCCCTCGCCCCGTCCCTCTCTCTCCCTCGCCCCGTCCCTCTCTCTCCCTCGCCCCGTCCCTCTCTCTCCCTCGCCCCGTCCCTCTCTCTCCCTCGCCCCGTCCCTCTCTCTCCCTCGCCCCGTCCCTCTCTCTCCCTCGCCCCGTCCCTCTCTCTCCCTCGCCCCGTCCCTCTCTCTCCCTCGCCCCGTCCCTCTCTCTCCCTCGCCCCGTCCCTCTCTCCCCCTCGCCCCGTCCCTCTCTCCCCCTCGCCCCGTCCCTCTCTCCCCCTCGCCCCGTCCCTCTCTCCCCCTCGCCCCGTCCCTCTCTCCCCCTCGCCCCGTCCCTCTCTCCCCCTCGCCCCGTCCCTCTCTCCCCCTCGCCCCGTCCCTCTCTCCCCCTCGCCCCGTCCCTCTCTCCCCCTCGCCCCGTCCCTCTCTCCCCCTCGCCCCGTCCCTCTCTCCCCCTCGCCCCGTCCCTCTCTCCCCCTCGCCCCGTCCCTCTCTCTCCCTCGCCCCGTCCCTCTCTCCCCCTCGCCCCGTCCCTCTCTCCCCCTCGCCCCGTCCCTCTCTCCCCCTCGCCCCGTCCCTCTCTCCCCCTCGCCCCGTCCCTCTCTCCCCCTCGCCCCGTCCCTCTCTCCCCCTCGCCCCGTCCCTCTCTCCCCCTCGCCCCGTCCCTCTCTCCCCCTCGCCCCGTCCCCCTCTCCCCCTCGCCCCGTCCCCCTCTCCCCCTCGCCCCGTCCCCCTCTCCCCCTCGCCCCGTCCCCCTCGCCCCGTCCCCCTCGCCCCGTCCCCCTCGCCCCGTCCCCCTCGCCCCGTCCCCCTCGCCCCGTCCCCCTCGCCCCGTCCCTCCCTCTCTCTCTCTGGGTAACGTTCGATCTCTCCTTCCTCCCTCTCTCCCCAGGCCTGAGCCACCCGTTCAGCATCGATATCTTTGAGGACCACATTTACGGAGTGACCTACATCAATAACGTCATCTTCAGAGTGCACAAGTTCGGCCACGATCAGGTGCACACCCTGACGTCGGGGCTCAACCACGCCACTGACGTGGTTCTCTTCCACCCCTTCAAACAGCAAGACGGTGAGTGTCCCCGCCGCTCGCTCGGGGAGCACCGGTTAGAAACAGGAGACCCGCGGCCGGTCCCGGGCCGGGGGGGGGCCCACCCCGAGGGGGCGGCGGCAGATTTGCAGACGTATTTGCCCCTGGGATGTGTGGGGAAGGTCGCTGGGACAGTCCCACCCCCGACCCCGCCGCTCCAGAAGCTGCTGGGGCGAGTTGGGGGCACTCCGAGTGCGCACGGATTTTTCACTCGCGGGCCGTGTGCATCACTGGCTGGGTGGAGCATCTGTTCCCCCTTCCCCTAGTCACCCCCTCCAGAAGGTGGTCTTTTATAGGATGGGGTATAAAAGTCTGATGATGCAGCTGTATAGAAGGCTGGTTAGGCCGCATTTGGAGTACTGCGTCCAGTTCTGGTCGCCGCACTACCAGAAGGACGTGGAGGCGTTAGAGAGAGTGCAGAGGAGGTTTACCAGGATGTTGCCTGGTATGGAGGGTCTTAGCTATGAGGAGAGATTGGGTAAACTGGGGTTGTTCTCCCTGGAAAGACGGAGAATGAGGGGAGATCTAATAGAGGTGTACAAGATTATGAAGGGGATAGATAGGGTGAACAGTGGGAAGCTTTTTCCCAGGTCGGAGGTGACGATCACGAGGGGTCACGGGCTCAAGGTGAGAGGGGCGAGGTATAACTCAGACATCAGAGGGACGTTTTTTACACAGAGGGTGGTGGGGGCCTGGAATGCGCTGCCAAGTAGGGTGGTGGAGGCAGGCACGCTGACATCGTTTAAGACTTACCCGGATAGTCACATGAGCAGCCTGGGAATGGAGGGATACAAACGATTGGTCCAGTTGGACCAAGGAGCGGCACAGGCTTGGAGGGCCGAAGGGCCTGTTTCCTGTGCTGTACTGTTCTTTGTTTTTTGAGGTGGGCGAGACGCCTTTGCGCACCCGCTGTAGTCCCCGTGTGTGTGGGGTGTAGGTACACCCACGGCGCTGTTAGGGAGGGAGTTCCAGGATTGGGATTGGGCATCAGTCAGTCCCCGTGTGTGTGTGTGGGGGGGGGGTAGGTACAGCAGCAGAGGTATGGGGAACACCACCAACTGCAAGTTCCCCCCTCCGAGACACCCCCCCCACACACACACACACACGGGGACTGACTGAGGTCCAATCACAATCCTGGAACTCCCTCCCTAACAGCGCAGTGGGTGTACCTACACCACACACACACGGGGACTGACTGATGTCCAATCACAATCCTGGAACTTGCTCCCTAACAGCGCCGTGGGTGTACCTACACACACACACACACAAAGAGCAATACAGCACAGGAACAGGCCATTCGGCCCTCCAACCCGCGCCGCTCCCTGGTCCAAACTAGACCATTCTTTTGTATCCCTCCATTCCCACTCCGTTCATGTGGCTATCTAGATAAGTCTTAAACGTTCCCAGTGTGTCCGCCTCCACCACCTTGCCCGGCAGCGCATTCCAGGCCCCCACCACCCTCTGTGTAAAATACGTCCTTCTGATATCTGTGTTAAACCTCCCCCCGCCCTCACCTTGAACCTATGACCCCTCGTGAACGTCACCACCGACCTGGGGAAAAGCTTCCCACCGTTCACCCTATCTATGCCTTTCATAATTTTATACACCTCTATTAAGTCTCCCCTCATCCTCCGTCTTTCCAGGGAGAACAACCCCAGTTTACCCAATCTCTCCTCATAACTAAGCCCCTCCATACCAGGCAACATCCTGGTAAACCTCCTCTGTACTCTCTCCAAAGCCTCCACGTCCTTCTGGTAGTGCGGCGACCAGAACTGGACGCAGTATTCCAAATGCGGCCGAACCAACGTTCTATACAACCGCAACATCAGACCCCAACTTTTATACTCTATGCCCCGTCCTATAAAGGCAAGCATGCCATATGCCTTCTTCACCACCTTCTCCACCTGTGACGTCACCTTCAAGGATCTGTGGACTTGCACACCCAGGTCCCTCTGCGTATCTACACCCTTTATGGTTCTGCCATTTATCATATAGCTCCCCCCTACGTTAGTTCTACCAAAATGCATCACTTCGCATTTATCTGGATTGAACTCCATCTGCCATTTCTTTGTCCAAATTTCCAGCCTATCTATATCCTTCTGTAGCCTCTGACAATGTTCCTCACTATCTGCAAGTCCAGCCAATTTCGTGCCGTCCGCAAACTTACTGATCACCCCAGTTACACCTTCTTCCAGATCATTTATATAAATCACAGACACACACACATGGGGACTGACTGATGTCCAATCACAATCCTGGAACTCCCTCCCTAACATCGCCCTGGGTGTACCTACACCACACACACACTTACGGGGACTGACTGATGTCCAATCACAATCCTGGAACTCCCTCCCTAACAGCGCCCTGGGTGTACCTACACCACACACACACGGGGACTGACTGATGTCCAATCACAATCCTGGAACTTGCTCCCTAACAGCGCTAAGGGTGTACCTACACCACACACACGGGGACTGACTGATGTCCAATCACAATCCTGGAACTCCCTCCCTAACAGCGCCGTGGGTGTACCTACACCACACAGACACACGGGGACTGACTGATGTCCAATCACAATCCTGGAACTCCCTCCCTAACAGCGCCCTGGGTG
>NW_027594745.1:0-13301 GCF_964213995.1 Mustelus asterias | reverse complement strand
GTCTCTCTCTGTCTCTGTCTCTCCCTCCTCTCTCTGCTCTCTCTGTCTCTCTCTGTCTCTCTCTCTCTCTGTCTCTCCCTCTCTCTCTGTCTCTCTCTGTCTCTGTCTCTCTCTCTCTCTGTCTCTGTCTCTCTCTCTCTCTGTCTCTCTCTTTCTCTCTGTCTCTCTCTCTCTCTCTCTCTCTCTCTGTCTCTCTCTGTCCTCTCTCTCTCTGTCTCTCCCTCTCTCTCTGTCTCTCTCTGTCTCTGTCTCTCTCTCTCTCTGTCTCTCTCTCTCTCTGTCTCTCTCTCTCTCACTCTGTCTCTGTCTCTCTCTCTCTGTATTTCCGTCTCTCTGTCTCTCTCTCCCTCTCTCTGTCTCTCTCTCTCTGACTCTCTCTCTCTCTGTGTCTCACTCTCTCTCTCTCTCTCTCTGTGTCTCTGTCTCACTCTGTCTCTCTCTCTCTGTCTCTCTCTCTCCCTCTCTCTGTCTCTCTCTCTCTGACTCTCTCTCTCTGTGTCTCACTCTCTCTCTCTCTCTCTCTCTGTCTCTGTCTCACTCTGTCTCTCTCTCTCTCTCTCTGTGTCTCTGTCCCTTTCTGTATTTCCGTCTCTCTCAGTCACATGAACATCACATGAGTTCCGAGAGACAGACCGCCCCTTAAAGGCACACCGCGCTCAGGGACCCCCCCCCAACCGCGCCGCCTCAGCAGCACCCATGGGTGCTCCCACCCCCAACAGCCCCCAGTGCGTCTCCCGGTCCCAGATCAGTCCTCCCCCCACCTCCCACCAGCCCGGCTCACACACAGGCACCCAATTACAGTGACTGGATCAAAAATCCTCCAACCAGCAATTGGGCTGAACATGCCCACATCATCTTTAAACACTCAGAGACAAGTTCATTCAGCCCATCCAGTCCCTACAGGGGGCTAGTATCAAACACAAACCTCCCTCCATCACCCTGCCCCTTTCCATTTATTTCCCCCACTCTCTCTCTCTCTGTCTGCCTCTCTCTTTTTGTCTGTGTCTCTGTGTGTGTCTCTCTCTCTTTGTCTCTGTGTGTGTGTCTCTCTCTCTCTGTTTGTGTGTGTCTCTCTCCCTGTCTCTCTCTGTGTCTCTCTGTCTCTTTGTCACTCTCTCTGTATCTGTCTGTCTGTGTGTGTCTCTCTCTCTCTCTCTTTTTCTGTCTCTCTTTGTGTCTCTCTCTGTCTGTGTGTCACTCTCTCTGTGTCTGTGTGTGTCTCTCTGTGTCTGTCTGTGTCTCTTTGTGTCTCTCTCTGTCTGTGTGTCACTCTCTCTGTGTCTGTGTCTGTGTGTGTGTCTCTGTATCTGTGTCTGTGTGTGTCTCTGTATCTGTGTCTGTGTGTGTGTCTCTGTATCTGTGTCTGTGTGTGTCTCTCTGTATCTGTGTGTCTCTGTATCTGTGTCTGTGTGTGTCTCTCTGTGTCTGTGTCTGTGTGTGTGTCTCTGTATCTGTGTCTGTGTGTGTGTCTCTGTATCTGTGTCTGTGTGTGTCTCTCTGTATCTGTGTCTGTGTGTGTGTCTCTGTATCTGTGTCTGTGTGTGTGTCTCTGTATCTGTGTCTGTGCGTGTCTCTCTGTATCTGTGTGTCTCTCTGTATCTGTGTCTGTGTGTGTCTCTGTATCTGTGTCTGTGTGTGTGTCTCTGTATCTGTGTCTGTGTGTGTCTCTCTGTCTGTGTGTGTGTCTCTGTATCTGTGTCTGTGTGTGTGTCTCTGTATCTGTGTCTGTGCGTGTCTCTCTGTATCTGTGTCTGTGTGAGTCTCTCTGTATCTGTGTGTCTCTCTGTATCTGTGTCTGTGAGTGTGTCTCTGTATCTGTGTCTGTGTGTGTGTCTCTGTATCTGTGTCTGTGTGTGTCTCTGTATCTGTGTCTGTGTGTGTGTCTCTGTATCTGTGTCTGTGTGTGTCTCTCTGTATCTGTGTCTGTGTGTGTCTCTGTATCTGTGTCTGTGTGTGTCTCTCTGTATCTGTGTCTGTGTGTGTGTCTCTCTATATCTGTGTCTGTGTGTGTCTCTGTATCTGTGTGTGTCTCTGTATCTGTGTCTGTGCGTGTCTCTCTGTGTCTGTGTGTGTCTCTCTGTATCTGTGTGTTCTCTCTGTATCTGTGTCTGTGTGTGTCTCTGTATCTGTGTCTGTGTGTGTCTCTCTGTGTCTGTGTGTGTCTCTCTGTATCTGTGTCTGTGTGTGTCTCTGTATCTGTGTCTGTGTGTGTGTCTCTGTATCTGTGTCTGTGTGTGTCTCTCTGTATCTGTGTCTGTGTGTGTCTCTGTATCTGTGTCTGTGTGTGTGTCTCTGTATCTGTGTCTGTGTGTGTCTCTCTGTATCTGTGTCTGTGTGTGGCTTTCTGTATCTGTGTCTGTGTGTGTCTCTCTGTATCTGTGTCTGTGTGTCTCTATATCTGTGTCTGTGTGTGTCTCTCTGTGTCTGTGTGTGTCTCTCTGTATCTGTGTCTGTGTGTCTCTCTGTATCTGTGTCTGTGTGTGTCTCTCTGTGTCTGTGTGTGTCTCTCTGTGTCTGTGTGTGTGTGTGTGTCTCTCTGTGTCTGTGTGTGTCTCTCTGTGTCTGTGTGTGTGTGTGTCTCTCTGTATCTGTGTCTGTGTGTGTCTCTCTGTGTCTGTGTGTGTCTCTCTGTGTCTGTGTGTGTGTGTGTCTCTCTGTATCTGTGTCTGTGTGTGTCTCTCTGTGTCTGTGTCTGTGTGTGTCTCTCTGTATCTGTGTCTGTGTGTGTCTCTCTGTGTCTGTGTGTGTGTGTGTCTCTCTGTGTCTGTGTGTGTGTGTGTGTCTCTCTGTGTCTGTGTCTGTGTGTGTCTCTCTGTATCTGTGTCTGTGTGTGTCTCTGTATCTGTGTCTGTGTGTGTCTCTGTATCTGTGTCTGTGCGTGTCTCTCTGTGTCTGTGTGTGTCTCTCTGTATCTGTGTCTGTGTGTGTCTCTGTATCTGTGTCTGTGCGTGTCTCTCTGTGTCTGTGTGTGTCTCTCTGTATCTGTGTCTGTGTGTGTCTCTCTGTATCTGTGTCTGTGTGTGTCTCTGTATCTGTGTCTGTGTGTTCTCTCTGTATCTGTGTCTGTGTGTGTCTCTCTGTATCTGTGTCTGTGTGTGTCTCTCTCTGTATCTGTGTCTGTGTGTGTCTCTCCATCTCTCTGTGGTCATTGTCCCTTTAAGAGCAGCATGCCCACATTGATCACATTTCCAGGATCCGCCGATCAGGAAGTGAAACTGTTTTGAATCACTTCTCCCCGCACTGAGAGACAAAAATACAGAGTGGGTGAGAGCTGGAGCAAGTTTCCAAGGATCTGAAACCAGTCTTTACCCAGAGGAACAAACTGAGTGACAGGGTGGCCCCACACCCTGTTTAATTCATGTGTGGGACATGGGTGTCGCTGGCTGGGCCCAGCATTTATTGCCCATCCCTAGTTGCCCCTTGGAGGGTAGTTGAGAGTCACCCACATTGCTGTGGCTCTGGAGTCACATGTAGGCCAGACCGGGTAAGGACGGCAGATTTCCTTCCCTAAAGGGAACAGATGGGTTTTTCCGACAATGGGTCATCAGTAGATTCTTAATTCCAGATATTTTTTATTGAATTCAAATTCCACCATCTGCCGCGGCGGGATTCGAACCCGGGTCCCCCAGAACATCAGCTGAGTTTCTGGATTAATAGTCTAGCGATAATACCACTAAGCTTTTTTTTAATGTTTATTTGTGAGTATTATAAGTCAGCTTACATTGACACTGCAATGAAGTTACTGTGAAAATCCCCTAGTCGCCACACTCCTGTTCGGGTAACACTGAGGGAGAATTTAGCACGGTCAATGCACCCTAACCAGCACGTCTTTCAGACTGTGGGAGGAAACCGGAGCACCCGGAGGAAACCCACGCAGACACGGGGAGAACGTGCAGACTCCACACAGACAGATTTGATTTGATATATTATTGTCACATGTATTGGGATACAGTGAAAAATATTGTTTCTTGTGCACTGTACAGACAAAGCATACCATTCATAGAGTACAGAGGGGAGAAGGAAAGGAGAGGGTGCAGAATGTAGTGTTACAGTCATAGCTAGGGTGTAGGGAAAGATCAACTTAATGCGAGGTCGGTCCATTCAAAAGTCTGACAGCAGCAGGGAAGAAGCTGTTCTTGAGTCGGTCGGTACGTGACCTCAGACTTTTGTATCTTTTTCCCGACGGAAGAAGGTGGAAGAGAGAATGTCCGGGGTGCGTGGGGCCCTTGATTATGCCGGCTGCTTTTCCCCGAGGCAGCGGGAAGTGGAGACAGAGTCAATGGATGGGAGGCTGGTTTGCGTGATGGATTGGGCTACATTCACGACCCTTTGTAGTTCCTTGCGGTCTTGGGCAGAGCAGGAGCCCAGACCAAGCTGTGATACAACCAGAAAGAATGCTTTCTATGGGGCATCTGTAAAAGTTGGAGAGAATCATAGAATCCCGACAGTGCAGAAGGAGGCCATTTGGCCCATCGAGTCTGCACCGACCACAATCCCACCCAGGACAAAAGTGGGGAATGATGCTGAGAGCCCAAAGAGGTAGGGGAGATCCTAAATGAATACTTTGCGTCGGTATTCACAAAGGAGAGGGATGTGTTGGCTGGGAGTGTCTCGGAGGGGAGTGTTGACCCGTTAGATAAAATCTCCATTACAAGGGAGGAAGTGTTAGGTTTTTTAGGGAATATAAAGACTGACAAATCCCCAGGGCCTGATGGAATCTATCCAAGGCTGCTCAGGGAGACGAGAGGTGAAATCGCTGGGCCTCTGACGCAAATCTTTGTCTCGTCACTGGACGCAGGTGAGGTCCCAGAGGATTGGAGGATAGCTAATGTGGTCCCGTTATTTAAGAAGGGTAGGAAGGATAACCCGGGAAATTATAGGCCGGTGAGCTTGACGTCCGTGGTGGGGAAGTTGTTGGAGAAGATTCTTAGAGATAGGATGTATGCGCATTTAGAAAGGAATAAACTCATTCACGATAGTCAGCATGGTTTTGTGAGAGGGAGGTCATGCCTCACTAACCTGGTGGAGTTTTTTTGAAGAAGTGACTAGAATGGTTGACGAGGGAAGGGCCGTGGATGTCGTCTATATGGACTTTAGTAAAGCGTTTGACAAAGTCCCTCATGGTAGATTGGTGCAAAAGGTTGGATCTCATGGGATAAAGGGGGAGGTGGCTAGATGGGTGGAAAACTGGCTTGGTCACAGAAGACAGAGGGTGGTAGTGGAAGGGTCTTTTTCCGGCTGGAGGCCTGTGACTAGTGGTGTTCCACAGGGCTCTGTATTGGGACCTCTGCTGTTTGTGATTTATATAAACGATCTGGAAGAAGGTGTAACTGGGGTGATCAGTAAGTTTGCGGACGACACGAAACTGGCAGGACTTGCAGATAGTGAGGAGCATTGTCAGAGGCTACAGAAGGATATAGATAGGCTGGAAATTTGGGCAAAGAAATGGCAGATGGAGTTCAATCCTGATAAATGCGAAGTGATGCATTTTGGTGGGAATAATGTAGGGAGGAGCTATACGATAAATGGCAGAACCATAAAGGGTGTAGATACGCAGAGGGACCTGGGTGTGCAAGTCCACAGATCCTTGAAGGTGACGTCACAGGTGGAGAAGGTAGTGAATAAGGCATATGGCATGCTTGCCTTTATAGGACGGGGCATAGAGTATAAAAGTTGGGGTCTGATGTTGCAGTTGTATAGAACGTTGGTTCGGCCGCATTTGGAATACTGCGTCCAGTTCTGGTCGCCGCACTACCAGAAGGACGTGGAGGCTTTGGAGAGAGTACAGAGGAGGTTTACCAGGATGTTGCCTGGTATGGAGGGGCTTAGTTATGAGGAGAGATTGGGGAAACTGGGGTTGTTCTCACTGGAAAGACGGAGGATGAGGGGAGACTTAATAGAGGTGTATAAAATTATGAAAGGCATAGATAGGGTGAACGGTGGGAAGCTTTTCCCCGGGTCGGTGGTGACGTTCACGAGGGGTCATAGGTTCAAGGTGAGGGGGGGGAGGTTTAACACGGATATCAGAAGGACATATTTTACACAGAGGGTGGTGGGGGCCTGGAATGCGCTGCCGGGCAAGGTGGTGGAGGCGGACACACTGGGAACGTTTAAGACTTATCTAGACAGCTATATGAACGGAGTGGGAATGGAGGGATACAAAAGAATGGTCTAGTTTGGACCAGGGAGCGGCGCGGGCTTGGAGGGCCGAAGGGCCTGTTCCTGTGCTGTATTGTTCTTTGTTCTTGTTCTTTGTCCTATCCCCATAACCCCACATATTTACCCTGCTAATCCCCCTGACACGAAGGGACAATTTAGCATGGCCAATCCCCCTAACCTGCACATCTTTGGACTGTGGGAGGAAATCGGAGCACCCGGAGGAAACCCACGCAGACACGGGGAGAACGTGCAGACTCCACACAGACAGTGACCCGAGGCCGGGAATCGAACCCGGGTCCCTGGCGCTGTGAGGCAGCAGCGCTAACCCACTGTGTCACCGTGCCCCCGGGAATCGAACCCGGGTCCCTGGCGCTGTGAGGGAGCAGCGCTAACCCACTGTGTCACCGTGCCCCCGGGAATCGAACCCGGGTCCCTGGCGCTGTGAGGGAGCAGCGCTAACCACTGTGTCACCGTGCCCCCGGGAATCGAACCCGGGTCCCTGGCGCTGAGAGGGAGCAGTGTTCACCACTTTCCATCGCTTCCTGTGCCTGGCAGAGAGCTGTTTCTAACTGAATTACACAGCGCTCACACAGACAGACGTCTCTGAGGTGACAATTCTGGGTTAGAGTTACGTGCGGTGGCCTGCCACTGATCGAGAAGTTAGTCAGGAAGAGTCAACTGTGCCAACTGCAACAAAGACTGCCCACTCTGGCCCCACAGACCCCTGGGAATGACGTGGCGTTGGGATAAATCCATGATCTTGGCCATTCCTGGGCTCCAGGCGTTCCCTCTGAGGGATGGACATTTGACAAAGTCCCGCACAATGGATTATCGTGCAAGGTTAAAGCGCATGGGATTGGGGGAAGTGTATTGAGATGGACAGAGAGTATGGCACTCCCTCAGCACTGACCCTCTGACAGTGCGGCACTCCCTCAGCACTGACCCTCTGACAGTGCGGCACTCCCTCAGCACTGTCCCTCTGACAGTGCGGCACTCCCTCAGTACTGACCCTCTGACAGTGCGGCACTCCCTCAGCACTGACCCTCTGACAGTGCGGCACTCCCTCAGCACTGACCCTCTGACAGTGCGGCGCTCCCTCAGCACTGACCCTCTGACAGTGCGGCACTCCCTCAGCACTGACCCTCTGACAGTGCGGCACTCCCTCAGCACTGACCCTCTGACAGTGCGGCACTCCCTCAGCACTGACCCTCTGACAGTGCGGCACTCCCTCAGCACTGACCCTCTGACAGTGCGGCACTCCCTCAGCACTGACCCTCTGACAGTGCGGCACTACCTCAGCACTGACCCTCTGACAGTGCGGCACTCCCTCAGCACTGACCCTCTGACAGTGCGGCACTCCCTCAGCACTGACCCTCTGACAGTGCGGCGCTCCCTCAGCACTAACCCTCTGACAGTGCGGCACTCCCTCAGTACTGACCCTCTGACAGTGCGGCACTCCCTCAGCACTGACCCTCTGACAGTGTGGCACTCCCTCAGCACTGGCCCTCTGACAGTGCGGCACTCCCTCAGCACTGACCCTCTGACAGTGCGGCACTCCCTCAGCACTGACCCTCTGACAGTGCGGCACTCCCTCAGCACTGACCCTCTGACAGTGCGGCACTACCTCAGCACTGACCCTCTGACAGTGCGGCACTCCCTCAGTACTGACCCTCTGACAGTGCGGCACTCCCTCAGCACTGACCCTCTGACAGTGCGGCATTCCCTCAGCACTGACCCTCTGACAGTGTGGCACTCCCTCAGTACTGACCCTCTGACAGTGCGGCACTCCCTCAGCACTGACCCTCTGACAGGACTTTATAGCGGAGTATTTAGAAAGCAGTGGCAGGATCAGACAGAGTCAGCGTGGATTTATGAAGGGGAAATCATGCTTGACAAATCTGTTGGAATTCTTTGAAGATGTAACTGGCAGAGTTGACAAGGGGGAACCAGTCGATGTGATATATTTGGACTTTCAAAAAGCGTTTGACAAAGTCCCGCACAAGGGATTATTGTGCAAGAATAAAGCGCATGGGATTGGGGGAAGTGTATTGAGATGGATAGAAAACTGGTTGGCAGAGAGGAAACAAAGAGTAGGAATTAATGGGTGCTTTTCAAATTGGCAGGCAGTAACTAGTGGGGTGCCACAGGGATTGGTGCTGGGACCCCAGCTACTCACAATATATATTAATGATTTGGATGAGGGAACAAAATGTAACATCTCAAAGTTTGCAGATGATACCAAGTTGGGTGGGAGGGTGAACTGTGACCCGGATGCAGAGATCCTTCAGCATGATCTGGACAGGTTGGGTGAGTGGGCTAATCAATGGCAGATGCAGTATAATTTGGATAAGTGTGAGGTTATTCACTTTGGAAGCAAAAACAAGAAGGCAGATTACTACCTGAATGGGTGTAAATTGGGAGAGGGGAGTGTGCAGCGGGACCTGGATGTCCTTGTGCACCAGTCACTGAAGGTAAGCATGCAGGTACAGCAGGCGGTAAAGAAGGCAAATGGTATGTTGGCCTTCACTGCGAGAGGTTTCGAGTACAGGAGCAGGGATGTGTTGTTGCGATTATACAGGGTCTTGGTGAGGCCACACCGAGAGTATTGTGTGCAGTTTTGGTCTCCTTTTCTGAGGAAGGATGTTCTTGCTCTCGAGGGAGTGCAGCGAAGGTTTACCAGGCTGATTCCGGGGATGGCGGGACTGATGTATGAGGAGAGATTGACCAGGTTAGGATTGTTTTCACTGGAGTTCAGACGAATGAGGGGGGGAATCTCATAGAGACTTATCAAATTCTAACAGGACTGGACAGGGTAGATGCAGGGAGGATGTTCCCGATGGTGGGGGAGTCCAGAACCAGGGGTCCCAGTCTGAGGATTCGGGGTAGACCATTTAGGACGGAGATGAGGAGACATTTCTCCACCCAAAGAGTGGTGAGCCTGTGGAATTCATTACCACAGGAAGTAGTTGATGCCAAAACATTGAATGTATTGAAGAGGCGGCTGGATATAGCACTTGGGGCGAACGGGGTCAAAGGTTATGGGGGGAAAGCAGGATTAGGCTATTGAGTTGGATGATCAGCCATGATGGTGATGAATGGGGCAGCAGGCTCGAAGGGCCGAATGGCCTCCTCCTGCTCCTATCTTCCCTGTCTATCTATGGCATTGTTGAGGTGATGGCACCTACATCGCCATGTCATCATCGAAAGATCACGCCAATTCTTTTCACCAACCACCTGAGGTTCTGGGAAGAATTGCCTAAAATTCACTGGCCCTTTGTAAATTCCCTGTCCCGTCCCACTGCGATTCCCGAAAACTCCACCCCTGGCGTCAGATGCAGAGTTGATGGCCGAGTGGTATTATGGCTGGATTATTAATCCAGAAACTCAGCGAATGTTCTGGGGACCCGGGTTCGAATCCCGCCACGGCAGATGGTGGAATTTGAATTCAATAAAAAATATCTGGGATTAAGAATCTACTGATGACCCATTGTCGGAAAAACCCATCTGGTTCCCTTTAGGGAAGGAAATCTGCCGTCCTTACCCGGTCTGGCCTACACATGACTCCAGAGCCACAGCAATGTGGGTGACTCTCAACTGCCCTCCAAGGGCAACGAGGGATGGGCAATAAATACTGACCCAGCCAGCGTCTAATAGACCAGCCAAGAGAGAGACAGAGAGATGTCCAGGGATTCAAGTCCAGAGGGCGGCACGGTAGCACAGTGGTTAGCACTGCTGCTTCACAGCTCCAGGGTGCCGGGTTCGATTCCCGGCTCGGGTCACTGTCTGTGTGGAGTTTGCACATTCTCCCCGTGTCTGCGTGGGTTTCCTCCGGGTGCTCCAGTTTCCTCCCACAGTCCAAAGATGTGCGGGTTAGGTTGATTGGCCAGGTTAAAAATTGCCCCTTAGTGTCCTGGGATGCGTAGGTTAGAGGGATTAGCAAGTAAATATGTAGGGGTAGGGCCTGGGTGGGATTGTGGTCGGTGCAGACTCGATGGGCCGAATGGCCTCCTTCTGCACTGTAGGGATTCTACGATTCTATGATTCTATGATAAACCATGGAGACCAAAATTCCAGACTTGTCTCCCAGTTCCCGTCCCACTTTACAGGTAGAACGGGAATCCCACCAGTAGAACTGTTAATGAATCAAAGAACCCCTCCAGTGCAGGAAGAGGCCCATTGAGCCTGCACTAGACTCTTACCACACTGCTTATCCCATATCCCCACGTATTTACCCCAATCACCCCATGACCTGCACATCTTTGGACACGAAGGGGCAATTTAACATGGCCAATCCACCCAACCTACACATCTTTGGACACTAAGGGACAATTTAGCATGGCCAATCCACCTAACCTACACATCTTTGGACACTAAGGGACAATTTAGCATGGCCAATCCACCTAACCTGCACATCTTTGGACACTAAGGGACAATTTAGCACGGCCAATCCACCTAACCTACACATCTTTGGACACTAAGGGACAATTTAGCATGGCCAATACACTTAACCCGCACATCTTTGGACACTAAGGGGCAATTTAGCATGGCCAATCCACCTAACCTACACATCTTTGGACACTAAGGGACAATTTAGCATGGCCAATCCCCCTAACCTACACATCTTTGGACACTAAGGGGCAATTTAGCATGGCCAATCCACCTAACCTACACATCTTTGGACACTAAGGGACAATTTAGCATGGCCAATCCACCTAACCTACACATCTTTGGACACTAAGGGGCAATTTAGCATGGCCAATCCACCTAACCTACACATCTTTGGACACTAAGGGACAATTTAGCATGGCCAATCCCCCTAACCTACACATCTTTGGACACTAAGGGGCAATTTAGCATGGCCAATCCACCTAACCTACACATCTTTGGACACTAAGGGACAATTTAGCATGGCCAATCCACCTAACCTGCACATCTTTGGACACTAAGGGACAATTTAGCACGGCCAATCCACCTAACCTACACATCTTTGGACACTAAGGGACAATTTAGCATGGCCAATACACTTAACCCGCACATCTTTGGACACTAAGGGACAATTTAGCATGGCCAATCCACCTAACCTACACATCTTTGGACACTAAGGGACAATTTAGCATGGCCAATCCCCCTAACCTACACATCTTTGGACACTAAGGGGCAATTTAGCATGGCCAATCCACCTAACCTACACATCTTTGGACACTAAGGGACAATTTAGCATGGCCAATCCACCTAACCTGCACATATTTGGACACTAAGGGACAATTTAGCACGGCCAATCCACCTAACCTACACATCTTTGGACACTAAGGGACAATTTAGCATGGCCAATACACTTAACCCGCACATCTTTGGGCACTAAGGGGCAATTTAGCATGGCCAATCCACCTAACCTACACATCTTTGGACACTAAGGGACAATTTAGCATGGCCAATCCCCCTAACCTGCACATCTTTGGACACTAAGGGGCAATTTAGCACGGCCAATCCACCTAACCTACACATCTTTCAGATTGTGGGAGGAAACCGGAGCACCCGGAGGAAACCCACGCAGACACGGGGTGAATGTGCAGACTCCGCACAGACAGTGACACAAACCAGGGATCGAACCTGATCCCTGGTGCTGTGAGGCACAGTAAGAATCTCACAACACCAGGTTAAAGTCCAACAGGTTTATTTGGTAGCAATAGCTACAAGCTTCCAGAGCACTGCTCCTTCGTCAGGTGAGTGGGAGTTCTGTTCGCAAACAGGGCACAGAGACACAAACTCAATTTACAAAATAATGTTTGGTCTGCGAGTCTTTACAGGTAATCAAGTCTTAAAGGTACAGACAATGTGAGTGGAGAGAGGGTTAAGCACAGGTTAAAGAGATGTGTATTGTCTCCAGACAGGACAGTTAGTGAGATTTTGCAGCCCAGGCAAGTCGTGGGGGTTACAGATAGTGTGACATGAACCCAAGATCCCGGTTGAGGCCGTCCTCATGTGTGCGGAACTTGGCTATCAGTCTCTGCTCAGCGACTCTGCGCTGTCGTGTGTCGCGAAGGCCGCCTTGGAGAACGCTTACCCGAAGATCAGAGGCCGAATGCCCGTGACTGTGAGGCAGCAGTGCTAACCACTGTGCCACTGTACCTTAGACAAAGATGGGCTGGTCAGAACAGTGGATGTGAAGGTTAAATGGATTGGCCATGCTACAACTGCCCCCTAGTGTCCAAAGAATAAAATAGAATCACAGAATCCCAAAATTGCCCCTTAGTGTCCAAAGATGTGCAGGTTCGGTGGATTGGCCATGCTAAATTCTCCCTCAGTGTTACCCGAACAGGCGACTAGGGGATTTTCACAGTAACTTCATTGAGGTGTTAATGTAAGCCGACTTGTGACACGAATAAATACATTTAAAATTAAAATTTAAAAATATCTTTAGCCCCAAGAGCGATATCTAATTTCTTCCTGAAATCACACAACGTTTTGGCCTCAACTACTTTCTGTGGGAGTGAATTCCACACATTCACCACCCTCTGGGTGAAGAAATTTCTCCTCACCTCAGTCCTAAAAGGTTTCCCCCTTATCCTCAAACTCTGACCCCTAGTTCTGGACTCAGAGCTCCAGGGACCCCGGGTTCGATTCCCGGCTTGGGTCACTGTCTGTGCGGAGTCTGCACGTTCTCCCCGTGTCTGCGTGGGTTTCCTCCGGGTGCTCCGGTTTCCTCCCACACTCCAAAGATGTTGGGGTTAGGTGGATTGGCCGTGCTAAGGGGAGGTGATGGCCTAGTGGTATTACCGCTGGACTATTAATCCAGAAACTCAGCTACTGTCCCGGGGACCCGGGTTCGAATCCCGCCACGGCAGATGGTGGAATTTGAATGCAATAAAAATGAGCTGGAATGAAGAATCTACTGATGACCCATTGTCGATTGTCGGGAAAACCCATCTGGGTCACTAATGTCATTTAGGGAAGGAAATCTGCCGTCCTTACCCGGTCTGGCCTACATGTGACTCCAGAGCCAGAGCAATGTGGGTGACTCTCAACTGCTGTAATTACTGAAATCTCTCACACACAGTAACCCCCTCTCTCACACACACAGTAACCCTCTCTCTCTCTCACACACACAGTAACCCCCCCTCTCTCACACACACACAGTAACC
>NW_027594744.1:0-13320 GCF_964213995.1 Mustelus asterias | reverse complement strand
TTAGATACACTGTCCTTTCCCCCCTCTGGGACCGGGGTGTCACAGTGCGTTAGATACACTGGTCCTTTCCCCCCTCTGGGACCGGGTGTCACAGTGCGTTAGATACACTGTCCTTTCCCCCTCTGGGACCGGGTGTCACAGTGCGTTAGATACACTGTCCTTTCCCCCTCTGGGACCGGGTGTCACAGTGCGTTAGATACACTGTCCTTTCCCCCTCTGGGACCGGGTGTCACAGTGCGTTAGATACACTGTCCTTTCCCCCTCTGGGACCGGGTGTCACAGTGCGTTAGATACACTGTCCTTTCCCCCTCTGGGACCGGGTGTCACAGTGCGTTAGATACACTGTCCTTTCCCCCTCTGGGACCGGGTGTCACAGTGCGTTAGATACACTGTCCTTTCCCCCTCTGGGACCGGGTGTCACAGTGCGTTAGATACACTGTCCTTTCCCCCTCTGGGACCGGGTGTCACAGTGCGTTAGATACACTGTCCTTTCCCCCTCTGGGACCGGGTGTCACAGTGCGTTAGATACACTGTCCTTTCCCCCTCTGGGACCGGGTGTCACAGTGCGTTAGATACACTGTCCTTTCCCCCTCTGGGACCGGGTGTCACAGTGCGTTAGATACACTGTCCTTTCCCCCTCTGGGACCGGGTGTCACAGTGCGTTAGATACACTGTCCTTTCCCCCTCTGGGACCGGGTGTCACAGTGCGTTAGATACACTGTCCTTTCCCCCTCTGGGACCGGGTGTCACAGTGCGTTAGATACACTGTCCTTTCCCCCTCTGGGACCGGGTGTCACAGTGCGTTAGATACACTGTCCTTTCCCCCTCTGGGACCGGGTGTCACAGTGCGTTAGATACACTGTCCTTTCCCCCTCTGGGACCGGGTGTCACAGTGCATTAGATACACTGTCCTTTCCCCCTCTGGGACCGGGTGTCACAGTGCGTTAGATACACTGTCCTTTCCCCCTCTGGGACCGGGTGTCACAGTGCGTTAGATACACTGTCCTTTCCCCCCTCTGGGACCGGGTGTCACAGTGCGTTAGATGCACTGTCCTTTCCCCCTCTGGGACCGGGTGTCACAGTGCGTTAGATACACTGTCCTTTCCCCCTCTGGGACCGGGTGTCACAGTGCGTTAGATACACTGTCCTTTCCCCTCTCTGGGACCGGGTGTCACAGTGCGTTAGATACACTGTCCTTTCCCCCTCTGGGACCGGGTGTCACAGTGCGTTAGATACACTGTCCTTTCCCCCTCTGGGACCGGGTGTCACAGTGCGTTAGATACACTGTCCTTTCCCCCTCTGGGACCGGGTGTCACAGTGCGTTAGATACACTGTCCTTTCCCCCTCTGGGACCGGGTGTCACAGTGCGTTAGATGCACTGTCCTTTCCCCCTCTGGGACCGGGTGTCACAGTGCGTTAGATACACTGTCCTTTCCCCCTCTGGGACCGGGTGTCACAGTGCGTTAGATACACTGTCCTTTCCCCTCTCTGGGACCGGGTGTCACAGTGCGTTAGATACACTGTCCTTTCCCCCTCTGGGACCGGGTGTCACAGTGCGTTAGATACACTGTCCTTTCCCCCTCTGGGACTGGGTGTCACAGTGCGTTAGATACACTGTCCTTTCCCCCTCTGGGACCGGGTGTCACAGTGCGTTAGATACACTGTCCTTTCCCCCTCTGGGACCGGGTGTCACAGTGCGTTAGATGCACTGTCCTTTCCCCCTCTGGGACCGGGTGTCACAGTGCGTTAGATACACTGTCCTTTCCCCCTCTGGGACCGGGTGTCACAGTGCGTTAGATACACTGTCCTTTCCCTCTCTGGGACCGGGTGTCACAGTGCGTTAGATACACTGTCCTTTCCCCCTCTGGGACCGGGTGTCACAGTGCGTTAGATACACTGTCCTTTCCCCCTCTGGGACTGGGTGTCACAGTGCGTTAGATACACTGTCCTTTCCCCCTCTGGGACCGGGTGTCACAGTGCGTTAGATACACTGTCCTTTCCCCCCTCTGGGACCGGGTGTCACAGTGCGTTAGATACACTGTCCTTTCCCCCTCTGGGACCGGGTGTCACAGTGCGTTAGATACACTGTCCCTTTCCCCCTCTGGGACCGGGTGTCACAGTGCGTTAGATACACTGTCCTTTCCCCCTCTGGGACCGGGTGTCACAGTGCGTTAGATACACTGTCCTTTCCCCCTCTGGGACCGGGTGTCACAGTGCGTTAGATACACTGTCCTTTCCCCCTCTGGGACTGGGTGTCACAGTGCGTTAGATACACTGTCCTTTCCCCCTCTGGGACCGGGTGTCACAGTGCGTTAGATACACTGTCCTTTCCCCCTCTGGGACCGGGTGTCACAGTGCGTTAGATACACTGTCCTTTCCCCCTCTGGGACCGGGTGTCACAGTGCGTTAGATACACTGTCCTTTCCCCCCTCTGGGACCGGGTGTCACAGTGCGTTAGATACACTGTCCTTTCCCCCCTCTGGGACCGGGTGTCACAGTGCGTTAGATACACTGTCCTTTCCCCCTCTGGGACCGGGTGTCACAGTGCGTTAGATACACTGTCCTTTCCCCCTCTGGGACCGGGTGTCACAGTGCGTAAGATACACTGTCCTTTCCCCCTCTGGGACCGGGTGTCACAGTGCGTTAGATACACTGTCCTTTCCCCCTCTGGGACCGGGTGTCACAGTGCGTTAGATACACTGTCCTTTCCCCCTCTGGGACCGGGTGTCACAGTGCGTTAGATACACTGTCCTTTCCCCCTCTGGGACCGGGTGTCACAGTGCGTTAGATACACTGTCCTTTCCCCCTCTGGGACCGGGTGTCACAGTGCGTTAGATACACTGTCCTTTCCCCCCTCTGGGACCGGGTAGCAGTGCGTTAGATACACTGTCCTTTCCCCCTCTGGGACCGGGTGTCACAGTGCGTTAGATACACTGTCCTTTCCCCCTCTGGGACCGGGTGTCACAGTGCGTTAGATACACTGTCCTTTCCCCCTCTGGGACAGGGTGTCACAGTGCGTTAGATACACTGTCCTTTCCGGTAGCTTCTGCATAAGTTGTTGGTGAGGGCAGTACACAGAAGCGATCTCCTTATCGAGGAAGAGAGGTAACAGTGCTCCAATTCAGTCGAAGGAGGTTTATCAGACTAGTTATAGAAACAGGGTGGGTGACCTTCGGGGAAAGGCTTGGAGAGGTTCGGCTGGTGTGTGGGAGAGTGGGAGGGTGACTCGATCTCAAGATTTTAAGATCCTGAGGTGGGGGGAGCTCCTTGGACAGGGTGGAGTTGGGGGAGAAGTTGCTCTTTTGGTAGAATCTAGAACTGGGAGGTGGGGGTGCGGGTTGGAGACACTGTTTAAGAATAAGTTGTACCTGACACAAAGGGTTGGTGGATTTGCGGATAGCGATGAGGACCATCAGAGGATACAGCAGGATATAGATCAGTCGGACACTTGAGCAGAGAGATGGCAGATGGAGTTTAATCGAGACAAGTGCGAGGTAATGCATTTTGGAAGGTCTAATACAGATAGGAAATATACAGTAAATGGCAGAACCCTGAAGAGTATTGATAGGCAGAGGGATCTGGGCGTACAGGTACATAGCTCACTGAAAGTGGCAACGCAGGTGGAGAAGGTAGTCAAGAAGGCATACGGCATGCTTGCCTTCATTGGCCGGGGTATTGCGTCTAAAAATTGACAAGTCTTGTTGCAGCTTTATAGAACCTTAGTTAGGCCGCACTTAGAATATAGTGTTCAATTCTGGTCGCCGCACTACCAGAAGGATGTGGAGGCTTTGGAGAGGGTACGGAAAAGATTTACCAGGATGTTGCCCGGAGGGCATTAGCTGTGAGGAGAGGTTGGAGAAACTTGGTTTGTTCTCACTGGAGCGACGGAGGTTGAGGGGAGACCTGATAGAAGTCTACAAGATTATGAGGGACAGAGTGGATAGTCAGAAGCTTTTTCCCCAGGGTGGAAGAGTCAATTACTCGGGGACATAGAAACATAGAAAAACTACAGCACAAAACAGGCCCTTCAGCCCCACAAGTTGTGCTGAACATATCCCTACCTTCTAGACCTACCTATAACCCTCCATCCTATTAAGCCCCATGTACTCATCCAGGAGTCTCTTAAAAGACCCTATTGAGTTTGCCTCCACCACCACTGACGGCAGCCGATTCCACTCGCCCACCACCCTCTGTGTGAAAAACTTCCCCGCAACATCTCCCCTGTACCTACCCCCCAGCACCTTAAACCTGTGTCCTCTCGTAGCAGACATTTCCACCCTGGGAAAAAGCCTCTGAGAGTCCACCTGATCTCAACATCTTATACACCTCGATTAGGTCTCCTCTCATCCTACGTCTCTCCAAGGAGAAAAGACCGAGCTCCCTCAGCCTATCCTCATAAGGCATGCCACTCAATCCAGGCAACATCCTTGTAAATCTCCTCTGCACCCTTTCAATCTTTTCCACATCCTTCCTGTAATGAGGCGACCAGAACTGAGCACAGTACTCCAAGTGGGGTCTGACGAGGGTCTTATATAGCTGCATCATTATCCCCGGACTCCTAAACTCAATCCCTCGATTGATAAAGGCCAGCACACCATACGCCTTCTTAACCACCTCCTCCACCTGCGGGGCCGATTTTAGAGTCCTATGGACCCGGACCCCAAGGTCCTTCTGATCCTCTACCGTACTAAGAGTCTTTCCCTTTATATTGTACTCCTTCATCCCATTTGACCTGCCAAAATAAGACCATAAGACCATAAGACATAGGAGCGGAAGTAAGGCTATTCGGCCCATCGAGTCCACTCCACCATTCAATCATGGTTGATTTCAACTCCATTTACCCGCTCTCTCCCCATAGCCCTTAATTCCTCGAGAAATCAAGAATTTATCAATTTCTGTCTTGAAGACGCTCAACGTCTCGGCCTCCACAGCCCTCTGTGGCAATGAATTCCACAGACCCACCACTCTCTGGCTGAAGAAATTTCTCCTCATCTCTGTTCTAAAGTGACTCCCTTTTATTCTAAGGCTGTGCCCCCGCGTCCTAGTCTCCCCTGTTAATGGAAACAACTTCCCTACGTCCATCCTATCTAAGCCGTTCATTATCTTGTAAGTTTCTATCAGATCTCCCCTCAACCTCCTAAACTCCAATGAATATAATCCCACGATCCTCAGACGTTCATCGTATGTCAGGCCTACCATTCCTGGGATCATCCGTGTGAATCTCCGCTGGACCCGCTCCAGTGCCAGTATGTCCTTCCTGAGGTGTGGGGCCCAAAATTGCTCACAGTACTCCAAATGGGGCCTAACCAGTGCTTTATAAAGCCTCAGAAGTACATCCCTGCTTTTGTATTCCAAGCCTCTTGAGATAAATGACAACATTACATTTGCTTTCTTAATTACGGACTCAACCTGCAAGTTTACCTTTAGAGAATCCTGGACTAGGACTCCCAAGTCCCTTTGCACTTTAGCATTATGAATTTTGTCACCGTTTAGAAAATAGTCCATGCCTCTATTCTTTTTTCCAAAGTGCACGACCTCGCACTTGCCCACGTTGAATTTCATCAGCCACTTCTTGGACCACTCTCCTAAACTGTCTAAATCTTTCTGCAGCCTCCCCACCTCCTCAATACTACCTGCCCCTCCACCTATCTTTGTATCATCGGCAAACTTGGCCAGAATGCTCCCAGTCCCGTCATCTAGATCGTTAATATATAAAGAGAACAGCTGTGGCCCCAACACTGAACCCTGCGGGACACCACTTGTCACCGGTTGCCATTCTGAGAAAGAACCTTTTATCCCAACTCTCTGCCTTCTGTCTGACAGCCAATCGTCAATCCATGTTAGTACCTTGCCTCGAATACCATGGGCCCTTATTTAAAATGGACCACCACTACGCATTTATCTGGGTTGAAGTCCATCTGCCACTTCTCCGCCCAGTCTTGCATCCTATCTATGTCCCTCTGTAACTTCTGACATCCCTCCAGACTATCCACAACCCCACCAACCTTCGTGTCGTCGGCAAACTTACCAACCCATCCCTCCACTTCCTCATCCAGGTCATTTATGAAAATGACAAAACAGCGAGGGTCCCAGAACAGATCCCTGGGGCGCACCACTGGTGACCGACCTCCATTTAGAAAAAGACCCATCTATACCCACTCTCTGCCTCCTTTGGGCAAGCCAGGTCTGGATCCACAGGGCAGCAGCCCCTTGGATCCCACGCCCTCTGACTTTTTCTAGAAGCCTTGCATGGGGGACCTTATCGAACGCCTTGCTAAAGTCCATATAAACCACATCTACCGCTTTCCCTTCGTAGGTTTAAGGTGCGAGGGGCAAGGTTTAAAGGAGATGTACGAGGCAGATTTTTTTACACAGAGGGTGGTGGGTGCCTAGAACTCGTTGCCGGGGGAGGTAGTGGAAACGGATACGGTCGTGACTTCGAAGGGGCGTCTGGACAAATAGATGAGTAGGATGGGAATAGAGGGATACGCTCCCCGGAAGGGTAGGGGGTTTCAGTTCAGTCGGGGGCAGCACGGTCGGTCCAGGAGGGCCTGTTCCTGTGCTGTAATCTTCTTTGTCCTTCGTTGAAGCGAAGATGGGGAGGTGAGGACGACATCTTTTCTCTCGGAGGCTGGCGGGCTTCCGGAACTCTCTCTCTTCCCCAGAAGGTTAGGGGTGGAGAGACAGGTCAAGGGAGAGAGATTCTAGACTGATGGGTGGGGTCAGAGGCTATTGAGAGGGGGTCGGAAGGGGGTGGGAGTGTGAGGGTAAGGCTCGCAATCAGCCCAGACGCAATCTTGTCAAATGGGATAGCAGGAGCGGAAGGGGGGCCGAGTGGCCTACCCCTGCTCCCATTGGATGAGTGAGGCTAGTGACCTGTCACTTGTATTTGGACCCACACAGATGGGGAGTTTGCGTTCCGACAGCAGTTCATCGGATGACGTCTACAGAAGCGGTGAGGAATTGAGGTCTCTCCAAGAGGTCGGTCGGCAACATGAGGCATCGCTGAAAGAGAGGGAAAGGCAGATACAGAAGCTAAACGAGCAGGTAAGTGAAAAGCAGAGGGAGCGCTGGGAGGGTCAGTGCTGAGGGAGCGCCGCACTGTGGGAGGGTCGGTGCTGAGGGAGCGCTGGGAGGGTCAGTGCTGAGGGAGCGCCGCACTGTGGGGAGGGTCGGTGCTGAGGGAGCGCTGGGAGGGTCAGTGCTGAGGGAGCGCCGCACTGTGGGAGGGTCAGTGCTGAGGGAGCGCCGCACTGTGGGGAGGGTCGGTGCTGAGGGAGCGCTGGGAGGGTCAGTGCTGAGGGAGCGCCGCACTGTGGGAGGGTCAGTGCTGAGGGAGTGCCGCACTGTGGGAGGGTCAGTGCTGAGGGAGCGCCGCACTGGGGGAGGGTCAGTGCTGAGGGAGCGCCGCACTGTGGGAGGGTCAGTGCTGAGGGAGCGCCGCACTGTGGGAGGGTCGGTGCTGAGGGAGCGCCGCACTGTGGGAGGGTCAGTGCTGAGGGAGTGCCGCACTGTGGGAGGGTCGGTGCTGAGGGAGCGCCGCACTGTGGGAGGGTCAGTGCTGAGGGAGCGCCGCACTGTGGGTGGGTCAGTGCTGAGGGAGCGCCCGCACTGTGGGAGGGTCAGTGCTGAGGGAGCGCTGGGAGGGTCAGTGCTGAGGGAGCGCCGCACTGTGGGAGGGTCGGTGCTGAGGGAGCGCCGCACTGTGGGAGGGTCAGTGCTGAGGGAGCGCCGCACTGTGGGGTCAGTGCTGAGGGAGTGCCGCACTGTGGGAGGGTCGGTGCTGAGGGAGCGCCGCACTGTGGGAGGGTCAGTGCTGAGGGAGCGCTGGGAGGGTCAGTGCTGAGGGAGCGCCGCACTGTGGGAGGGTCGGTGCTGAGGGAGTGCCGCACTGTGGGAGGGTCGGTGCTGAGGGAGCGCCGCACTGTGGGAGGGTCAGTGCTGAGGGAGTGCCGCACTGTGGGAGGATCGGTGCTGAGGGAGCGCCGCACTGTGGGAGGGTCAGTGCTGAGGGAGTGCCGCACTGTGGGAGGGTCGGTGCTGAGGGAGCGCCGCACTGTGGGAGGGTCAGTGCTGAGGGAGCGCTGGGAGGGTCAGTGCTGAGGGAGCGCCGCACTGTGGGAGGGTCGGTGCTGAGGGAGTGCCGCACTGTGGGAGGGTCGGTGCTGAGGGAGCGCCGCACTGTGGGAGGGTCAGTGCTGAGGGAGCGCCGCACTGTGGGAGGGTCAGTGCTGAGGGAGCGCCGCACTGTGGGAGGGTGAGTGCTGAGGGAGCGCCGCACTGTGGGAGGGTCAGTGCTGAGGGAGCGCCGCACTGTGGGAGGGTCAGTGCTGAGGGAGCGCCGCACTGTGGGAGGGTCAGTGCTGAGGGAGCGCCGCACTGTGGGAGGGTCGGTGCTGAGGGAGCGCCGCACTGTGGGAGGGTCAGTGCTGAGGGAGCGCCGCACTGTGTGAGGGTCAGTGCTGAGGGAGCGCCGCACTGTGGGAGGGTCGGTGCTGAGGGAGCGCCGCACTGTGGGAGGGTCAGTGCTGAGGGAGCGCCGCACTGTGGGAGGGTCAGTGCTGAGGGAGCGCCGCACTGTGGGAGGGTCAGTGCTGAGGGAGCGCCGCACTGTGGGAGGGTCGGTGCTGAGGGAGCGCCGCACTGTGGGAGGGTCGGTGCTGAGGGAGCGCCGCACTGTGGGAGGGTCAGTGCTGAGGGAGCGCCGCACTGTGGGAGGGTCAGTGCTGAGGGAGCGCCGCACTGTGGGAGGGTCGGTGCTGAGGGAGCGCCGCACTGTGGGAGGGTCAGTGCTGAGGGAGCGCCGCACTGTGGGAGGGTCAGTGCTGAGGGAGCGCCGCACTGTGGGAGGGTCAGTGCTGAGGGAGTGCCGCACTGTGGGAGGGTCAGTGCTGAGGGAGCGCCGCACTGTGGGAGGGTCGGTGCTGAGGGAGCGCCGCACTGTGGGAGGGTCGGTGCTGAGGGAGCGCCGCACTGTGGGAGGGTCAGTGCTGAGGGAGCGCCGCACTGTGGGGTCAGTGCTGAGGGAGTGCCGCACTGTGGGAGGGTCGGTGCTGAGGGAGCGCCGCACTGTGGGAGGGTCAGTGCTGAGGGAGCGCCGCACTGTGGGAGGGTCGGTGCTGAGGGAGTGCCGCACTGTGGGAGGGTCAGTGCTGAGGGAGCGCCGCACTGTGGGGAGGGTCGGTGCTGAGGGAGCGCTGGGAGGGTCAGTGCTGAGGGAGCGCCGCACTGTGGGAGGGTCAGTGCTGAGGGAGTGCCGCACTGTGGGAGGGTCAGTGCTGAGGGAGCGCCGCACTGGGGGAGGGTCAGTGCTGAGGGAGCGCCGCACTGTGGGAGGGTCAGTGCTGAGGGAGCGCCGCACTGTGGGAGGGTCGGTGCTGAGGGAGCGCCGCACTGTGGGAGGGTCAGTGCTGAGGGAGTGCCGCACTGTGGGAGGGTCGGTGCTGAGGGAGCGCCGCACTGTGGGAGGGTCAGTGCTGAGGGAGCGCCGCACTGTGGGTGGGTCAGTGCTGAGGGAGCGCCCGCACTGTGGGAGGGTCAGTGCTGAGGGAGCGCTGGGAGGGTCAGTGCTGAGGGAGCGCCGCACTGTGGGAGGGTCGGTGCTGAGGGAGCGCCGCACTGTGGGAGGGTCAGTGCTGAGGGAGCGCCGCACTGTGGGGTCAGTGCTGAGGGAGTGCCGCACTGTGGGAGGGTCGGTGCTGAGGGAGCGCCGCACTGTGGGAGGGTCAGTGCTGAGGGAGCGCTGGGAGGGTCAGTGCTGAGGGAGCGCCGCACTGTGGGAGGGTCGGTGCTGAGGGAGTGCCGCACTGTGGGAGGGTCGGTGCTGAGGGAGCGCCGCACTGTGGGAGGGTCAGTGCTGAGGGAGTGCCGCACTGTGGGAGGATCGGTGCTGAGGGAGCGCCGCACTGTGGGAGGGTCAGTGCTGAGGGAGTGCCGCACTGTGGGAGGGTCAGTGCTGAGGGAGCGCCGCACTGTGGGAGGGTCAGTGCTGAGGGAGCGCTGGGAGGGTCAGTGCTGAGGGAGCGCCGCACTGTGGGAGGGTCGGTGCTGAGGGAGTGCCGCACTGTGGGAGGGTCGGTGCTGAGGGAGCGCCGCACTGTGGGAGGGTCAGTGCTGAGGGAGCGCCGCACTGTGGGAGGGTCAGTGCTGAGGGAGCGCCGCACTGTGGGAGGGTGAGTGCTGAGGGAGCGCCGCACTGTGGGAGGGTCAGTGCTGAGGGAGCGCCGCACTGTGGGAGGGTCAGTGCTGAGGGAGCGCCGCACTGTGGGAGGGTCAGTGCTGAGGGAGCGCCGCACTGTGGGAGGGTCGGTGCTGAGGGAGCGCCGCACTGTGGGAGGGTCAGTGCTGAGGGAGCGCGCCGCACTGTGTGAGGGTCAGTGCTGAGGGAGCGCCGCACTGTGGGAGGGTCGGTGCTGAGGGAGCGCCGCACTGTGGGAGGGTCAGTGCTGAGGGAGCGCCGCACTGTGGGAGGGTCAGTGCTGAGGGAGCGCCGCACTGTGGGAGGGTCAGTGCTGAGGGAGCGCCGCACTGTGGGAGGGTCGGTGCTGAGGGAGCGCCGCACTGTGGGAGGGTCGGTGCTGAGGGAGCGCCGCACTGTGGGAGGGTCAGTGCTGAGGGAGCGCCGCACTGTGGGAGGGTCAGTGCTGAGGGAGCGCCGCACTGTGGGAGGGTCGGTGCTGAGGGAGCGCCGCACTGTGGGAGGGTCAGTGCTGAGGGAGCGCCGCACTGTGGGAGGGTCAGTGCTGAGGGAGCGCCGCACTGTGGGAGGGTCAGTGCTGAGGGAGTGCCGCACTGTGGGAGGGTCAGTGCTGAGGGAGCGCCGCACTGTGGGAGGGTCGGTGCTGAGGGAGCGCCGCACTGTGGGAGGGTCGGTGCTGAGGGAGCGCCGCACTGTGGGAGGGTCAGTGCTGAGGGAGCGCCGCACTGTGGGGTCAGTGCTGAGGGAGTGCCGCACTGTGGGAGGGTCGGTGCTGAGGGAGCGCCGCACTGTGGGAGGGTCAGTGCTGAGGGAGCGCTGGGAGGGTCAGTGCTGAGGGAGCGCCGCACTGTGGGAGGGTCGGTGCTGAGGGAGTGCCGCACTGTGGGAGGGTCGGTGCTGAGGGAGCGCCGCACTGTGGGAGGGTCAGTGCTGAGGGAGTGCCGCACTGTGGGAGGATCGGTGCTGAGGGAGCGCCGCACTGTGGGAGGGTCAGTGCTGAGGGAGTGCCGCACTGTGGGAGGGTCAGTGCTGAGGGAGCGCCGCACTGTGGGAGGGTCAGTGCTGAGGGAGCGCTGGGAGGGTCAGTGCTGAGGGAGCGCCGCACTGTGGGAGGGTCGGTGCTGAGGGAGTGCCGCACTGTGGGAGGGTCGGTGCTGAGGGAGCGCCGCACTGTGGGAGGGTCAGTGCTGAGGGAGCGCCGCACTGTGGGAGGGTCAGTGCTGAGGGAGCGCCGCACTGTGGGAGGGTGAGTGCTGAGGGAGCGCCGCACTGTGGGAGGGTCAGTGCTGAGGGAGCGCCGCACTGTGGGAGGGTCAGTGCTGAGGGAGCGCCGCACTGTGGGAGGGTCAGTGCTGAGGGAGCGCCGCACTGTGGGAGGGTCGGTGCTGAGGGAGCGCCGCACTGTGGGAGGGTCAGTGCTGAGGGAGCGCCGCACTGTGTGAGGGTCAGTGCTGAGGGAGCGCCGCACTGTGGGAGGGTCGGTGCTGAGGGAGCGCCGCACTGTGGGAGGGTCAGTGCTGAGGGAGCGCCGCACTGTGGGAGGGTCAGTGCTGAGGGAGCGCCGCACTGTGGGAGGGTCAGTGCTGAGGGAGCGCCGCACTGTGGGAGGGTCGGTGCTGAGGGAGCGCCGCACTGTGGGAGGGTCGGTGCTGAGGGAGCGCCGCACTGTGGGAGGGTCAGTGCTGAGGGAGCGCCGCACTGTGGGAGGGTCAGTGCTGAGGGAGCGCCGCACTGTGGGAGGGTCGGTGCTGAGGGAGCGCCGCACTGTGGGAGGGTCAGTGCTGAGGGAGCGCCGCACTGTGGGAGGGTCAGTGCTGAGGGAGCGCCGCACTGTGGGAGGGTCAGTGCTGAGGGAGTGCCGCACTGTGGGAGGGTCAGTGCTGAGGGAGCGCCGCACTGTGGGAGGGTCGGTGCTGAGGGAGCGCCCGCACTGTGGGAGGGTCAGTGCTGAGGGAGCGCCGCACTGTGGGAGGGTCAGTGCTGAGGGAGTCCCGCACTGTGGGAGGGTTAGTGCTGAGGGAGCGCCGCACTGTGGGAGGGTCAGTGCTGAGGGAGCGCCGCACTGTGGGAGGGTCAGTGCTGAGGGAGCGCCGCACTGTGGGTCAGTGCTGAGGGAGCGCCGCACTGTGGGAGGGTCGGTGCTGAGGGAGCGCCGCACTGTGGGAGGGTCAGTGCTGAGGGAGCGCCGCACTGTGGGAGGGTCAGTGCTGAGGGAGCGCCGCACTGTGGGAGGGTCGGTGCTGAGGGAGCGCCGCACTGTGGGAGGGTCAGTGCTGAGGGAGCGCCGCACTGTGGGAGGGTCAGTGCTGAGGGAGTGCCGCACTGTGGGAGGGTCGGTGCTGAGGGAGCGCCGCACTGTGGGAGGGTCAGTGCTGAGGGAGCGCCGCACTGTGTGGGAGGGTCAGTGCTGAGGGAGCGCCGCACTGTGGGAGGGTCAGTGCTGAGGGAGCGCCGCACTGTGGGAGGGTCAGTGCTGAGGGAGCGCCGCACTGTGGGAGGGTCAGTGCTGAGGGAGCGCCGCACTGTGGGAGGGTCGGTGCTGAGGGAGCGCCGCACTGTGGGAGGGTCGGTGCTGAGGGAGCGCCGCACTGTGGGAGGGTCGGTGCTGAGGGAGCGCCGCACTGTGGGAGGGTCAGTGCTGAGGGAGCGCCGCACTGTGGGAGGGTCAGTGCTGAGGGAGCGCCGCACTGTGGGAGGGTCAGTGCTGAGGGAGCGCCGCACTGTGGGAGGGTCAGTGCTGAGGGAGCGCCGCACTGTGGGAGGGTCGGTGCTGAGGGAGCGCCGCACTGTGGGAGGGTCAGTGCTGAGGGAGCGCCGCACTGTGGGAGAGTCAGTGCTGAGGGAGTGCCGCACTGTGGGAGGGTCAGTGCTGAGGGAGCACCGCACTGTGGGAGGGTCAGTGCTGAGGGAGTGCCGCACTGTGGGAGGGTCAGTGCTGAGGGAGCACCGCACTGTGGGAGGGTCAGTGCTGAGGGAGCACCGCACTGTGGGAGGGTCAGTGCTGAGGGAGCACCGCACTGTGGGAGGGTCAGTGCTGAGGGAGCACCGCACTGTGGGAGGGTCAGTGCTGAGGGAGCGCCGCACTGTGGGAGGGTCAGTGCTGAGGGAGCGCCGCACTGTGG
>NW_027594743.1:10000-13343 GCF_964213995.1 Mustelus asterias | reverse complement strand
GCATCACGGCGTGTTTGTGGGTCAGTGTGTGTCACTGTGTGTGGGTCAGCGTGTAGCACTTTGTGTGCGTCAGTGTGTGTCAATGTGTGTGTGCATCAGTGTGTATCACTGTGAGTGTGTGTGTGGCAGTGTGTATCACTGTGTGTGTGTGTCAGTGTGTATCACTGTGTGTGTGTGTCGGTCAGTGTGTATCACTGTGTGTTTGTGGGTCAGTGTCTGTGTGTCAGTCAGTCTGCATCACTGTGTGTGTGTGTGTGTGTGTGTCAGTGAGTATCAGAGTGTGTGTGAGAGTATCTATCACTGTGTGTGTGTGGCAGTGTGTGTCGCTGTTTGTGAGTCAGTGTTCATCACTGTGTGTGTGTGTCAGTGCGTGTGTGTGTCAGTGTGTTTCACTGTGTGTGTGTGGATTAGTGTGCATCACGGAGTGTGTGTGGGTCAGTGTGTATCACTGTGTGTGTGTCAGTGTGTGTCAATGCGTGTGTGTGTGTGTCAGTGTGTATCACTGTGTGTGTGTGTGGCAGTGTGTATCACTGTGTGTCTGTTTGTGTAGTTGTGTATCACTGTGTCTGTGTATGTGTGTCGGTGTGTATCACTGTGTCTGTGTGTGTCAGTGTATCACTGTGTGTGTCGGTGTGTATCACTGCGTGTGTGTGTGTGTGTGTGTGTGTGTGTCAGTGTGTATCACTGTGTGTGTGTGTGTGTCAGTGTGTATCGCTGTGTGTGTGGGGGTCAGTATGCATCACTGTGTGTGTGAGTCAGTGTGTATCACTGTGTGTGGGTATTTGTGTCTCACTGTGTGTTTGTGTGTCGGTGTGTATCACTTTGTGTGTGTGTGTGTGTGTGTGTGTGTCAGTGTGCATCACTGTGTGTGCGTGCCATTGTGTATAACTGTGTGTCTGTGTGGGTCAGTGTGTCTCACTGTGTGTGTGTGGGTCAGTGTGTATCACTGTGTGTCTGTGTGTGTAGGTGTGTATCACTGAGTCTGTGTATGTGTGTGGGTGTGTATCACTGTGTCTGTGTGTGTGAGTCGGTGTGTATCACTTTGTCTGTGTGTGTCAGTGTTTCACTGTGTGTGTGTGTCAGTGTGTATTGCTGTGTGTGTGTTTGTCAGTGTGCATCACTGTGTGTGTCTGTGAGTCAGTGGGTATCAGAGTGTGTGTGAGTCAGTATGTATCACTGTGTGTGTGTGTGTCAGTGTGTATCACTTTGTGTGTGCGTGTGTGTGTCAGTGCGTGTGTGTGTCAGTGTGTTTCACTGTGTGTGTGTGTGGATTAGTGTGCATCACGGCGTGTTTGTGGGTCAGTGTGTGTCACTGTGTGTGGGTCAGCGTGTAGCACTTTGTGTGCGTCAGTGTGTGTCAATGTGTGTGTGCATCAGTGTGTATCACTGTGAGTGTGTGTGTGGCAGTGTGTATCACTGTGTGTGTGTGTCAGTGTGTATCACTGTGTGTGTGTGTCGGTCAGTGTGTATCACTGTGTGTTTGTGGGTCAGTGTCTGTGTGTCAGTCAGTCTGCATCACTGTGTGTGTGTGTGTGTGTGTGTCAGTGAGTATCAGAGTGTGTGTGAGAGTATCTATCACTGTGTGTGTGTGGCAGTGTGTGTCGCTGTTTGTGAGTCAGTGTTCATCACTGTGTGTGTGTGTCAGTGCGTGTGTGTGTCAGTGTGTTTCACTGTGTGTGTGTGGATTAGTGTGCATCACGGAGTGTGTGTGGGTCAGTGTGTATCACTGTGTGTGTGTCAGTGTGTGTCAATGCGTGTGTGTGTGTGTCAGTGTGTATCACTGTGTGTGTGTGTGGCAGTGTGTATCACTGTGTGTCTGTTTGTGTAGTTGTGTATCACTGTGTCTGTGTATGTGTGTCGGTGTGTATCACTGTGTCTGTGTGTGTCAGTGTATCACTGTGTGTGTGTCGGTGTGTATCACTGCGTGTGTGTGTGTGTGTGTGTGTGTGTGTGTCAGTGTGTATCACTGTGTGTGTGTGTGTGTCAGTGTGTATCGCTGTGTGTGTGGGGGTCAGTATGCATCACTGTGTGTGTGAGTCAGTGTGTATCACTGTGTGTGGGGATTTGTGTCTCACTGTGTGTTTGTGTGTCGGTGTGTATCACGTTGTGTGTGTGTGTGTGTGTGTGTCAGTGTGCATCACTGTGTGTGCGTGCCATTGTGTATAACTGTGTGTCTGTGTGGGTCAGTGTGTCTCACTGTGTGTGTGTGGGTCAGTGTGTATCACTGTGTGTCTGTGTGTGTAGGTGTGTATCACTGAGTCTGTGTATGTGTGTGGGTGTGTATCACTGTGTCTGTGTGTGTGAGTCGGTGTGTATCACTTTGTCTGTGTGTGTCAGTGTTTCACTGTGTGTGTGTGTCAGTGTGTATCACTGCGTGTGTGTGTCAGTGTGTATCACTGTGTGTGTGTGTGTCAGTGTGTATTGCTGTGTGTGTGTGTGTCAGTGTGTATTGCTGTGTGTGTGTGGGTCAGTGTGCATCACTGTGTGTGTGTGTGAGTCAGTGGGTATCAGAGTGTGTGTGTGTCAGTATGTATCACTGTGTGTGTGTCAGTGTGTGTCACTGTTTGTGTGTCAGTGTGTGTCACTGTGTGTGTGTGTGTGTGTGTGTGTGTCAGTGCGTGTGTGTGTCAGTGTGTTTCACTGTGTGTGTATGTGGATTAGTGCGCATCACGGCGTGTTTCTGGGTCAGTGTGTGTCACTGTGTGTGGGTCAGTGTGTATTAATGTATGTGCGTCAGTGTGTGTCAATGTGCGTGTGCGTCACTGTGTATCACTGTGAGTGTGTGTGTAGAAGTGTTTATCACTGTGTGTCTGTGTGTGTAGGTGTGTATCAGTGTGTCTGTGTACGTTTGTCGGTGTGTATCACTGTGTCTGTGTGTGTCAGTGTATCACTGTGAGTGTGTGTCGGTGTGTATCACTGCGTTTATGTGTGTGTGTCAGTGTGTACCACTGTGTATGTGTGTGTGTCAGTGTGTATCGCTATGTGTGCGTGTGGGTCAGTGTGCATCACTCTGTGTGTGTGTGTGTGTGTGAGTCAGTGTGCATCACTCTGTGTGTGTGTGTGTGTGTGTGTGTGAGTCAGTGTGTATCACTGTGTATGTGTCTGTGTGTATCACTGTGTGTGTGTGTCGGTGTGTATCACTGTGTGTGTGTGTGTGTGTGAGTGTGCATCACTGTGTGTGCGTGTCATTGTGTATAACTGTGTGTCTGTGTGGGTCAGTGTGTCTCACTGTGTGTGTGGGGGGGGGTCAGTGTGTATCACTGTGAGTGTGTGTGTGTCGGTGTGTATCACTGTGTCTGAGTGTGTCGGTGTATCACTGTGTGTGTGTACGTGTGTTTCACTG
>NW_027594743.1:0-2500 GCF_964213995.1 Mustelus asterias | reverse complement strand
TTGTGTATAACTGTGTGTGTGTGTGTGTGTGTGTCAGTGTGTATCACTGTGTGTCTGAGTGTGTCAGTTTGCATCACTGTGTGTTTGGGTGTGTGTGTCAGTGTTTATAACAGTGTGTGTGTGACTGTCTGTATCCCTGTGTGTCTGAGTGTGTCAGTGGGCATCACTGTGTGTGTGTCAGTGTGTATAATTCTGTGTGTGTGTGTGTGTGTGTGTCAGTGTATCACTGCGTGCGTGTGTGTGTGTGTGTGTGTGTGTGTCAGTGTGCATCACTGTGTGTGCGTGTCAATGTGTATCAGTGTGTCTGTGTGGGTCAGTGTGTCTCACTGTGTGTGTGTGTGTTTGTGTGTGTGTCAGTGTTTATCACTGTGTGTCTGAGTGTGTCGGTGTGTATCACTGTGTGTGTGTGGGTCAGTGTGCATCACTGTGTGTGTGTGTGTGTGTGTGTGTGTGTGAGTCAGTGTGTATCACTGTGCGTGGGTCTGTGTGTATCACTGTGTGTGTGTCTGTCAGTGTGCAACAATGTGCGTGTGTGCGGGTCAGTGTGTATCATTGTGTGTGTGTGGGTCAGTGTCTGTGTGTGTCGGTCATTTTTCATCACTGTGTGTACGTGTCAGTGTGTATCACTGTGTCTGTGTGTGTCGGTGTGTATCACTGTGTGTGTGTGTCTGTGTGTGTGTGTGTCAGTGTGCATCACTGCGTGTGCGTGTCAGTGTGTATCACTGTGTGTGTGTGTCGGTGTGTATCACTGTGTGTGTGTGTGTGTGTGTGTGTGTCAGTGTGCATCACTGTTTGTGCGTGTCAGTGTGTATCACTGTGTGTGTGTGTCGGTGTGTATCACTGTGTGTGTGTGTGTGTGTGTCAGTGTGCATCACTGTGTGTGCGTGTCAGTGTGTATCGCTGTGTGTGTGTGGGTCAGTGTGCATCACTGTGTGTGTGTGTGTGTGTGCGAGAGTCACTGTGTATCACTGTGTGTGGGTCTGTGTGTATCACTGTGTGTTTGTGTGTCGGTGTGTATCACTTTGTGTGTGTCTGTGTGTGTGTGTGTGTGTGTGTGTGCGTGTGTGTGTGTGTGTGTGTTTGTGTCAGTGTGCATCACTGTGTGTGCGTGCCAGTGTGTATAACTGTGTGTCTGTGTGGGTCAGTGTGTATCACTGAGTGTGTGTGTGTGTGTGTGTCAGTGTGCATCATTGTGTGTGTGTTTGTGTGTGTCACTGTGCATCGCTGTGTGTGTGTGTGTGTGTGTGTCAGTGTGCAACACTGTGCGTGTGTGTGTGTGTGTATGTGTCAGTGTGTATATCTGTGTGTCGGTGTATGACAGTGTGTATCACTGTGTGTGTGTGTGTGTGTTTCAGTGTGGTTCACTGTGTGTGTGTGTCAGTGTGTATTACTGTGTGTGTGTGTGTGTCAGTGTGTATCACTGTGTGTCTGAGTGTGCCAGTTTGCATCACTGTGTGTTTGTGTGTGTGTGTCAGTGTGTATAACAGTGTGTGTGTGACTGTCTGTACGCCTGTGTGTCTGAGTGTGTCGGTGTGCATCACTGTGTGTGTGTGTGTGTCAGTGTGTATAACTGTGTGTGTGTGTGTGTGTCGGTGTGTCACTGAGTGTGTGTGTCAGTGTGTATCACTGCGTGCGTGTGTGTGTGTGTGTGTGTGTGTATGTCAGTGTGCATCACTGTGTGTGCGTGTCAGTGTGTATCAGTGTGTCTGTGTGGGTCAGTGTGTCTCACTGTGTGTGTGTGTTTGTGTGTGTGTCAGTGTGTATCACAGTTTGTCTGAGTGTGTCGGTGTGTATCACTGTGTGTGTGTGGGTCAGTATGCATCACTGTGTGTGTGTGTGTGTATGTATGAGTCAGTGTGTATCTCGGTGCGTGGGGCTTTGTGTATCACTGTGTGTGTGTGTCTGTCAGTGTGCAACAGTGTGCGTGTGTGCGGGTCAGTGTGTATCATTGTGTGTGTGTGGGTCAGTGTCTGTGTGTGTCGGTCTTTTTTCATCACTGTGTGTACGTGTCAGTGTGTATCACTGTGTCTGTGTGTGTCGGTGTGTATCACTGTGTGTGTGTGTGTGTGTGTGTGTGTCAGTGTGCATCACTGTGTGTGCGTGTCAGTGTGTATCACTGTGTCTGTCTGGGTCAGTGTGTCTCACAGTGTGTGTGTGTGTTTGTCAGTGTGTATCACTGTGTGTCTGAGTGTGTCGGTGTGTAGCACTGTGTGTGTGTGTGGGACAGTGTGCATCACTGTGTGTGTGCCAGTGTGTATCACTGTGTGTGTGTGTCTCTGTGTGTCCACTGTGTGTGTGTGTGTCAGTGTGTATCACTGTGTGTGTGTGGGTCAGTGTGTATCTCTGTGTGTCTGAGTGCGTCGGTGTGCATCACTGGGTGTGTGTGTGTGTGTGTTTGTGTCGGTGTGTCGGTGTGTATCACTGCGTGTGTGTGTGTGTGTCAGTGTGTTTCACTGTGTGTGTGTGGGGGGGTCAGTGTGTTTCACTGTGTGTGGGTCAG
>NW_027594742.1:0-13377 GCF_964213995.1 Mustelus asterias | reverse complement strand
AGGGGATGGGGGGTGAGGGGATGGGGGGGTGAGGGGGATGGGGGGAGGGGGATGGGGGGAGGAGGATGGGGGGGTGAGGGGGATGGGGGGGAGGGGGATGGGGGGTGAGGGGGATGGGGGGTGAGGGGGATGGGGGGGAGAGGGATGGGGGAGGGGGATGGGGGGGTGAGGGGGATGGGGGGAGAGGGATGGGGGGAGGGGAATGGGGGGGTGAGGGGGATCGGGGGAGGGGGATGGGGGGTGAGGGGGATGGGGGGGAAGGGGATGGGGGGTGAGGGGGATGGGGGGGTGAGGGGGATGGGGGGGAGGGGGATGGGGGGAGGGGGATGGGGGGAGGGGATGGGGGGAGGGGGATGGGGGGGTGAGGGGGATCGGGGGGAGGGGGATGGGGGGGAAGGGGGATGGGGGGAAGGGGATGGGGGGAGGGGCTTACCTGTCCTCGGACTGCGTGATGAGTCGTCGACAGGTTTCCATTTGTACATCCAGACCCCTTTTCATGCTGCACATCTCCATATACTCGTGCAAGTGTCTGTTCATATCATTCTTTGCCGTGGCCAATTCCAACTGTAACCCCAGAGAGAGAGAGTGAGAGAGAGAGAGAGAGAGTGAGAGACAGAGAGAGAGAGAGAGTGAGAGAGAGGGAGAGAGAGACAGAGACAGAGAGAGAGTGAGAGAGAGAGAGGCAGAGAGAGAGAGAGAGAGTGAGAGAGAGGGAGTGAGAGAGAGAGAGACAGAGAGAGAGACAGAGAGAAAGACAGAGAGAAAGACAGAGAGAGAGAGACAGAGAGAGAGACAAAGAGAGAGACAGAAAGACAAAGAGAGAGACAGAAAGACAAAGAGAGAGAGAGACAGAGAGAGAGACAGAGACAGAGAGAGAGAGAGAGACAGAGAGAGAGTGAGAGAGAGAGAAACAGAGAGAGAGAGAGATAGAGAGACAGAGAGAGACAGAGAGAGAGACAGAGAGAGAGAGACAGAGAGAGAGAGAAAGAGAGAGAGACAGAGAGAGAGAGAGAGACAGAGAGAGAGAGACAGAGAGAGAGAGAAAGAGAGAGAGAGACAGAGAGAGAGACAGAGAGAGGCAGAGAAAGAAAGACAGAGAGAGAGAGAGACAGAGAGAGAGAGACAGATAGAGAGAGATAGAGAGAGAGGCAGAGAGAGAGAGAGACAGAGAGAGAGGCAGAGAGAGAGAGACAGAGAGAGGGACAGAGAGAGAGAGAGAGAGACAAGAGAGAGAGACAAAGAGAGAGAGAGTGAGACAGAGAGGCAGAGAGAGAGTGTGAGAGAGAGAGAGGAGAGAGAGACAGAGACAGAGAGAAAGAGAGAGACAGAGAGAGAGACAGAGAGAGAGAGAGACAGAGAGAGAGACAGAGAGAGACAGGGAACGTTGGGTGTGAGCTCTCACCTCGATTTGATCGATGGTTTGCTGATATTCTTTCTCTCGCGTTTTGAAGAGACACTCAGTGTCTTTAATAACTTTCTCTAAAGTCTCCTCCTGCTGGAATAGGACAGAGTGAACGAGAGAGAGAGAGAGATAGAGAGATAGAATTCCCCAATTCCCAGACACATAATTACCCCCATTGATAATTACCCCCTGCTGGAATAGGATAGAGGGAACGAGAGAGAGATCCCCAAATCTCCCCCTCTCTCTCCATCCCCCTCCTCTCTCTCACTCCGCCCCTGTCTCATCATAGAATCATAGAAACCCTACAGTGCAGAAGGAGGCCATTCGGCCCATCGAGTCTGCACCGACCACAATCCCACCCAGGCCCTACCCCCACATATTTTACCCGCTAATCCCTCTAACCTTCGCATCCCAGGACTCTAAGGGGCAATCTTTAACCTGGCCAATCAACCTAACCCGCACATCTTTGGACTGTGGGAGGAAACCGGAGCACCCGGAGGAAACCCACGCAGACACGAGGAGAAGGTGCAAACTCCACACAGACAGTGACCCAAGCCGGGAATCGAACCCGGGACCCTGGAGCTGTGAAGCAGCAGTGCTAACCACTGTGCTACCGTGCCACCCCTGTTTCCTTCCCTGTCCTCCTCTCTCCCTCTCCGTCCCCCACTCTCTCTCTCTCCTCCGCTCCCTTCCCCTTCTCTTCTTCCCTCTCTGCCCGCTCCCCCCCCCCCCCTCCCCTCTCGCCCGCCCACCCACCCCGCAGTGACCTGGCGCACTCTGGGCCCTCAACGCAGACGGGCGCCCCGGGGACCCCTCACCTCATTCACCACGTCCCCCGATGAGGTGGTGTAACCGGAGAGGTCGTCCCAGAGCAAGAGGGTCTCCTCGGTCTCCTCCCAGGTCAGACTGTCGCAATCATCCTCAAAATCGTACTCTCTCCTGTGTGGGGGGGGGCGTGGGGGGGAGAGAGAGAGCGACACACAGTGAGTGAGAGCTTGGAGGGGGATGGCGCTAATGCAACTTCCCAGATATAGCTGTACATCGAGGAACAAGAGGGAGGGATGAACTCTGGAAAATCGCTCGATAAACGGTTCTGAGCCAAGAGTCCGTGGGTTTACAAACTCCCGGGTTCCGATGGACATCCCTCCCACCCCCAAACCTCTGGAAAGAAACGGCCCGTGAGATAGTTGATGCGTTTTCCAGAGTTCCCCAGGTTCGGAAAGCCTCTATTCAATTGGAAGTTACTGGTGGGTATATTCGGTCTATCTCCTTGTGTGATTCTCTATCTCACTCTCTCCCTGTCTCTCTTAATCCCCCTCCCCGCCTCTCTTAACCACCCCCCTCCCTGTCTCAGTGTCTCAATCTCTCTCTCTCCACTTTGTCTCTCTCTGTACCTCTCTCTCTCCCTCCCTCTCTCTCTCTCTCTTCCTCTCTCTCTCTCTCTCCCCCTCTCTCTCCCCCCCTCTCTCTCTGTCCCCCTCTCTCTCCATCTCTCACCCTCTCTCTCCGTCTTTCTGTCTCTGTCGCTCTCTCTCTCTCTCTCACTGTCTCTCTTGTGTCTGTCCCTCCCTGTCTCTCTCTCTCTCTGTCTCCAACTCCCTCTCCCTCCGTCTCCCTCTGCCTCCCTGTCTCTTCTCTCTGTCTCTCTCTCTCTGTCTCTGTCTCTCTCTCTGTTTCTCTCTCTCTCTGTCTCTCTCTGTCTTCTCTCTCTCTCTCTCTCTGTCGCTCTCTCTGTCTCTGTCTCTCTCTCTCTCTCTGTCTCTCTGTCTCTCTATCTCTCTCTGTCTCTCTCTGTCTCTCTCTGTCTATCTGTCTATCTGTCTCTCTCTCTATCTCTCTCTCTCTCTATCTGTCTGTCTCTCTCTCTCTGTCTCTCTCTCTGTCTCTCTCTCTCTCTATCTCTCTGTCCCTCTCTCTCTGTCTCTCTCTCTCTATCTCTCTCTCTGTCTCTCTCTCTCTCTCTCTCTATCTCTCTCTCTCTATCTCTCTGTCTCTCTCTCTCTTGCTCTCTCTCTCTCTCTCTGTCTCTCTCTCTCTCTGTCTTTCTCTCTCTCTCTCTATCTCTCTCTTGTCTCTCTCTCTGTCTCTCTCGCTCTCTGTTTTTCTATCTCTCTCTCTGTCTCTCTCTGTGTGTCTCTCTCTCTATCTCTGTCTCTCTCTCTCCATCTCTCTCTCTGTCTCTCTGTCTCTCTCTGTCTCTCTCTCTGTCTCTCTCTGCTCTCTCTCTCTGTCTCTGTCTCTCTCTGTCTCTCTCTCTGTCTCTCTCTATCTCTCTCTCTCTGTCTCTCTCTCTCTGTCTCTCTCTCTCTCTCTGTCTCTCTCTCTGTCTCTGTCTCTCTCTCTGTCTTCTTCTCTGTCTCTCTCTCTCTGTCTCTCTCTCTCTCTCTGTCTCTCTCTCTGTCTCTCTCTCTGTCTCTCTCTCTGTCTCTGTCTCTCTCTCTCTGTCTCTCTCTCTCTCTGTCTCTCTCTGTCTCTGTCTCTCTCTGTCTCTCTCTCTCTCTCTCTCTGTCTCTGTCTCTCTCTGTCTCTCTCTCTCTCTCTGTCTCTCTCTCTCTGTCTCTCTCTCTCTGTCTCTGTCTCTCTCTCTTCTCTGTCTCTCTCTCTTTCTCTGAGACGAACTGCGGAGGCCTGTTCTCTCCAGTCTCACAGAATCCCTCCAGTGCAGAAGGAGGCCATTTGGCCCGTCGAGTCTGCACTGACTCTCTCACTGACCCAGGCCCACTCCCCCGTGAAAGGGCAGTGAGAGTGAACCTCATTGCTGTGGCTCTGGAGTCACATGGAGGCCAGACTGGGTAAGGACGGCAGATTTCCTTCCCTAAAGGACATTAGTGAACCAGATGGGTTTTTCGAACAATCGGCAATGGGTTTCATGGTCATCAGTAGAATCTTAATCCCACTTTATTTTACTGAATTCAACATCCTGGGGGTTCCCATTGAGCAGAAACTGAGCTGGGACCCAGCCGTATCAATACTGTGGCTCCCAGAGCAGGACAGAGGCTGGGAATCCTGCGGAGAGTAACTCCCCTCCTGACTCCCACCTCCCCAAAGCCTGTCCCACCATCGACAAGGACACAAGTCCGGAGTGTGATGGGATTCTCTCCACTCGCCTGGATGGATACGGCTCCCGGCAACACTTGAGAAAGCTCGACACCCTCCAGGACAAAGCAGCCCCCCTCCCCCCCGCTCGATCGACACGCTAACCACAAACATTCACTCCCTCCACCGCCGACACACAGCGGCAGCCGTGTGAACCGTCTACAAGATGCACCGCAGCGACTCGCTAAGGCTCCTTCCACAGCACCTTCCAAACCCACCACCTCTACCATCTAGAAGGACAAGGGCAGCAGACACATGGGGAACACCCACCGCCTGCAAGTTCCCCCCTCCGAGCCCCTCACACCATCCCCGACTTGGAAACATATCGGCCGTTCCTTCACTGTGGCTGGGGTCGGAATCCCGGAACTCCCTCCCTAACAGCGCCGTGAGTGTACCTACACCACACACGTGGACTGACTGATATCCAATAACAATCCCGGAACTCCCTCCCTAACAGCGCCGTGGGTGTACCTACACCACACACGGGGACTGACTGATGTCCAATAACAATCCTGGAACTCCCTCCCTAACAGCACCGTGGGTGTACCTACACCACACACGGGGACTGACTGATGTCCAATAACAATCCTGGAACTCCCTCCCTAACAGCGCCGTGGGTGTACCTACACCACACACGGAGACTGACTGATGTCCAATAACAATCCCGGAACTCCCTCCCTAACAGCGCCGTGGGTGTACCTACACCACACACGGGGACTGACTGATGTCCAATAACAATCCTGGAACTCCCTCCCTAACAGCGCCGTGGGTGTACCTACACCACACACGGAGACTGACTGATGTCCAATAACAATCCCGGAACTCCCTCCCTAACAGCGCCGTGGGTGTACCTACACCACACACGGGGACTGACTGATGTCCAATAACAATCCTGGAACTCCCTCCCTAACAGCGCCGTGGGTGTACCTACACCACACACGGTGACTGACTGATGTCCAATAACAATCCCGGAACTCCCTCCCTAACAGCGCCGTGGGTGTACCTACACCACACACGGGGACTGACTGATGTCCAATAACAATCCCGGAAATCCCTCCCTAACAGCGCCGTGGGTGTACCTACACCACACACGGGGACTGACTGATGTCCAATAACAATCCCGGAACTCCCTCCCGAACGGCATTGTGGGTCAACCCACAGCATGTGGACTGCAGCGATTCAAGATGGCAGCTCACCGCCATCTTCTCAAGGGGCAACTAGGGATGGGCAATAAATGCTGGGCCCAGCCAGCGACGCCCATGTCCCACGAATGAATATTAAAAAAAGGTTCCACCATCTGCCGTGGTGGGATTCGAACCCGGCTGCGCCAGAACATTAGCGGAGGTTCTCGATTAATAGTCTAGCGATTAATACAACTAAGCCATCGCTTTTGACAAGGTCTCACATAACAGACTACGGCATGAGTTTAGGAGTCCGGGGATAATGGTGCAGCTATATAAGACCCTCGTCAGACCCCACTTGGAGTACTGTGCTCAGTTCTGGTCGCCTCATTACAGGAAGGATGTGGAAAAGATTGAAAGGGTGCAGAGGAGATTTACAAGGATGTTGCCTGGATTGAGTGGCATGCCTTATGAGGATAGGCTGAGGGAGCTCGGTCTTTTCTCCTTGGAGAGACGTAGGATGAGAGGAGACCTAATAGAGGTGTACAAGATGTTGAGAGGCATAGATCGGGTGGACTCTCAGAGGCTTTTTCCCAGGGCGGAAATGTCTGCTACGAGAGGACACAGGTTTAAGGTGCTGGGGGGTAGGTACAGGGGAAATGTTAGGGGGAAGTTTTTCACACAGAGGGTGGTGGGCGAGTGGAATCGGCTGCCGTCAGTGGTGGTGGAGGCAAACTCAATAGGGTCTTTTAAGAGACTCCTGGATGAGTACATGGGACTTAATGGGATGGAGGGTTATAGGTAGGTCTAAAAGGTAGGGATATGTTCGGCACAACTTGTGGGGCCGAAGGGCCTGTTTTTGTGCTGTAGTTTTCTATGTTTCTATGGTGACACAGTGGGTTAGCACTGCTGCCTCACAGCGCCAGGGACCCGGGTTCGATTCCCGGCTCGGGTCACCGTCTGTGCAGAGTCTGCACGTTCTCCCCGTGTCTGCGTGGGTTTCCTCCGGGTGCTCCGGTTTCCTCCCACAGTCCGGGTTAGGGTGCATTGGCCGTGCAAAATTCTCCCTCAGTGTAACCCGGAACAGGAGCCGGAGTTGGCGACCAGGGGATTTTCACAGTAACTTCATTGCAGTGTTAATGTGAGCTGACTCGTGAGACAAATTTTAAAAACTATGTAAGGTTAAAACGCATGGGGTTGCGGGCAGTGTGTTGAGATGGATAGAAAGCTGGTTAGCAGATAGGAAGCAAAGAGTTGGCATAAATGGGTCTTTTTCTGTTTGGCCGTCAGTGACTAGCGGGGTTCAGCTGGGATCTGCACTAGGACCCT
This sequence comes from Mustelus asterias, assembly GCF_964213995.1. Taxonomy (NCBI): domain Eukaryota; kingdom Metazoa; phylum Chordata; class Chondrichthyes; order Carcharhiniformes; family Triakidae; genus Mustelus; species Mustelus asterias. Next base: position 6,429 of record NW_027594742.1, on the reverse strand, counting down.
AACTGTTCGCATTACATATTAAGGATTTGGAACAGGGAACTGAATGTATTATCTTCAAATTAGCAGATGACACAAAGTTGGGTGGGAGGTGAGCTGTGAGTTTGATGCAGAGACGCTTCAGCGTGGTTTGGACAGGCTGAGTGTGTGGGTATCTGCACGGCAGATACAGTAGAATGTGGATCGATGTGAGGTTATCCACCTTGGTAGCAATAATAGGAAGGCAGATTATTACCTGAATGGGTGTGGATTGAGAGAGGCGGATACTCAGCGAGACCTTGGAGTCCTCGTGCATCAGTCGCTGAGAGTAAGTGCGCAGGTACAGCAGGCAGTAAAGAAGGGAAATGGTATGTTGGCCTTCATAGCGAGAGGATTGGAGTATCGGGATAGGGATGTTTTGCTGCAATTGTACAGGGTGTTGGTGAGGCCACACCTGGAGTATTGTGTACAGTTTTGGTCTCCGTATCTGAGGAAGGATGTCCTTGTTATAGAGGGAGCGCAGCGAAGGTTTCCCAGGCTGATTCTTGGGATGGCAGGTCTGTCATATGAGGAGAGACTAAGTCGGTGAGGATTATATTCACTGGAGTTTCGAAGAGTGAGAGGGGATCTCATAGAAAGTTATAAAATTCGAACAGGGTTAGACAGGGTAGATTCAGAAAGAATGTTCCCGATGATGGGGGGAGTCCAGAACTAGGGGGGTCATAGTTTGAGGATAAGGGGGAAACCTTTGAGGACTGAGGTGAGGAGAAATTTCTTCACCCAGAGGGTGGTGAATGTGTGGAATTCACTCCCACAGAAAGTAGTTGAGGCCAAAACGTTGTGTGATTTTGAGGAGATATTAGATATCGCTCTTGGGGCGAAAGGGATGGAGGGATAGGGTGGGGGGAAGGGGGCGATCAGGATATTGAATTTGATGATCAGCCGTGAATTCATAATGAATGGCGGAGCAGGCTGGAAGGGCCGAATGGCCTCCTCCTGCTTCTAGTTTCTATGCCTTCCCATGCTACTAGTCCAGTGACAATACCACCAACTCCTCACTCTCGTTCATAGTGAAGATGGTTACCAAACATTACAGGGGATCTTGACCAGTTGGGGAAGTAGGCCGAGGATTGACAAACAGATCTCAATACAAATAAGTGTGAGGTGTTTGCATTTTGGAAGGTCAACGGTCATACTTGGAATACTGTGTACAATTCTGGTCACCCTATTATAGAAAGGATATTATTAAACTAGAAAGAGTGCAGAAAAGATTTACTAGGATGCGACCGGGACTTGAGGGATTGAGTTATAAGGAGAGGCTGGATAGACTGGGATTTTTTTCTCTGGAGCGTAGGAGGCTGAGGGGTGATCTTATCGAGGTCTATAAAATAATGAGGGGCACAGATCAGCTAGATAGTCAATATCTTTTCCCAAAGGTAGGGGAGTCTAAAACTAGAGGGCATAGGTTTAAGGTGAGAGGGGAGAGATACAAAAGTGTCCAGAGGGGCAAGTGTTTCACACAGAGGGTGGTGAGTGTCTGGAACGAGCTGCCAGAGGTAGTAGTAGAGGCGGGTACAATTTTGTCTTTGAAAAGCATTTAGACAGTTACATGGGTATGATGGGTATAGAGGGATATGGGACAAATGCGGGCAATTGGGATTAGCTTAGTGGTTAAAAAAAAGGGCGGCATGGACAAGTTGGGCCGAAGGGCCTGTTTCCATGTTGTAAACCTCTATGACTCCTGTATTCAATGTTCTGACCAGTGAAACCAAGCATGCCGAATGCCTTCTTCACCACTCTGTCTGTGATACAACCAGAAAGAATGCTTTCTATGGGGCATCTGTAAAAGTTGGTGAGAGTCGTAGCGGACAGGCTGAATTTCCTTAGCCTCCTGAGAAAGTAGAGGCGTTGGTGGGGCTTTCTTAACTATAGAGTCAGCGTGGGGGGGACCAGGACAGGTTGTTGGTGATCTGAACACCTAAAAACTTGGAGCTCTCGACCCTTTCTACTTCATCCCCGTTGATGTAGACAGGAAGATGTTCTCCTTTACGCTTCCTGAAGTTGATGACAATCTCCTTTGTTTTGTTGACATTGAGGGAGAGATTATTGTCACCGCACCCAGTTCACCAGATTCTCTGTCTCTTTCCTGTGCTCCGTCTCATCATTGTTTGAGATCCCACCCACTGCGGTGGCGTCATCAGCAAACCTGAAAATGGAGTTGGAGGGGAATTTGGCCGCACAGTCTGAGGTGGATAAGGAGTATAGTAGGGGGCTGAGGACACAGCCTTGTGGGGCACCAGTGTTGAGGATAATTTTGTCCTATGTCTCTCCTTGTGGACTGCGGGTGTAGAGACAATCGCGGTACATGAGCTACTGCTACGGGGAGTCTGTTACCAAGTCGCACCGGAGGCCGGGCTGTTCGAACGCAAGTTCTGGCTGGCGCGGAGATGAATGGCTGAGACATCAGTTCTCCGTCGAGGTGAGACCCTCCCTCCAAGAATCTCAGCTCGAGATAAGTGGCATCAACTGTGTGTCGTGTGAGTGTACCTTTAAGAAAGGTTTTTTTTTAAAGCATGCCGCTTCCAGCTTCAGTGATGTCATTGGGGGCAGAGCTAAGCGGTGGCAGTCAGGTGATAGGGTTTTTTTTCCTTTGGGCTTTCAGTTTGGTTTTGGGGAGTGTGTGTTGGAAGCAGTTTAGTAGCTAGCTGAGAAGCAGTCTCTCTCTCTCTTTCCCTGTCCTTGTCTTTGGTTCTGAAACTATTCTCAGTTCGCTTATTGCCTTCCTGCCTTAAAGAAGCTGTGTTTTGGGAAACAGGTTCGACTACAACCTTTTCTGAGTTTCTTCAGTAGGATTTACAGCATTCAACCCATGTATAAAGCTCTGGTCAGACCCCATTTGGAGTATTGTGAGCAGTTTTGGGCCCCCGTATCTAAGGAAGGATGTGCTGGGCCTTGGAAAGGGTCCAGAGGAGGTTCACAAGAACGATCCCTGGAATGAAGAGCTTGTCGTGTGAGGAACGGTTGAGGACTCTGGGTCTGTACTCGTTGGAGTTTAGAAGGATGATGGGGGGATCTTATTGAAACTTACAGGATACTGCGAGGCCCGGATAGAGTGGACGTGGAGAGGGTGTTTCCACTAGTAGGAAAAACTAGAACCAGAGGGAACACAACCTCAGGCTGAAGGGACGATCCTTTAAAACAGAGATGAGGAGGAATTTCTCCAGCCAGAGGGTGGCGAATCTGTGGAACTCTTTGCCGCAGAAGGATGTGGAGGCCGGGTCATTGAGTGTCTTTAAGACAGAGATAGATAGGTTCTTGATTAATAAGGGGATCAGGGGTTATGGGGAAAAGGCAGGAGAATGGGGATGAGAGAAATATCAGCCATGATAGAATGGCGGAGCAGACTCGATGGGCCGAGTGGCCTCATTCTGCTCCTATGTCTTCTGGAGGCTGGATCCCTGTAACAAGTGGGCATTAACCTATTGCTGCGTTGTGTTTATTTGGGGGGTTTTGTGTGTTGGATATTGGCTTTGGGTTGGGACACATTAGAGATATTTCCTTCAGAGTTAGACATCATCGTGGTTGTCGTGTCTCTTGTTTAGAATTGTTCGAAGATCTTGCGAAGTGTCTCACTCTACTTGTCAGCAATATTCTGAATCACACTTTGATTTTGATAAAACCGCCTCGTGGGTCGGTTGAATCACACCTGGAGTGAAACCTTCTCATGCTCATCCTCGCCAAGTTCGACGTAAAACGTTACTGGCCTGGCAAGCTTCATAGAACACCTCGAACTGTAACAAGGGTAAACCCAGCGCTGCCAACCTCACTATCGATAGGTGCTAAGAGCGGGCAATTGGGACTAGCTAGAATCATAGTATCCTGACAGTGCAGGAGGAGGCCATTCGGCCCACCGAGTCTGCACCGAACACAATCCCACCCAGGCCCCATCCCCATAACCCCTCACACTTACCCTCCAAATCCCCATGACAGCAAGGGGCAATTTTGCATGGCCAATCCACCCAACCTCCACATCTTTGGACACTAAGGGACAATTTATCATGGCCAATCCACCCAACCTGCACATCTTTGGACACTAAGGGACAATTTATCATGGCCAATCCACCCAACCTCCACATCTTTGGACACTAAGGGGCAATTTAGCATGGCCAATCCACCCAACCTGCACATCTTTGGACACTAAGGGACAATTTAGCATGGCCAATCCACCTAACCTACACATCTTTGGACACTAAGGGACAATTTAGCATGGCCAATCCACCCAACCTGCACATCTTTGGACACTAAGGGACAATTTAGCACGGCCAATCCACCCAACCTGCACGTCTTTGGTCACTAAGGGACAATTTAGCATGGCCAATCCACCCAACCTGCACGTCTTTGGACACTAAGGGGCAATTTAGCATGGCCAATCCACCCAACCCGCACATCTTTGGACACTAAGGGGCAATTTAGCATGGCCAATCCACCCAACCCGCACATCTTTGGACACTAAGGGACAATTTAGCATGGCCAATCCCCCTAACCTGCACATCTTTGGACACTAAGGGGCAATTTCATAGAAATTATCATAGAAACTATCATAGAAACCCTACAGTACAGAAAGAGGCCATTCGGCCCATCGAGTCTGCACCGACCACAATCCCACCCAGGCCCAACCCCCATATCCCTACATATTTACCCACTAATCTCTCTAACCTGCGCATCTTTGGACACTAAGGGACAATTTTAGCATGGCTAATCAACCTAACCCGCACATATTTGGACTGTGGGAGGAAACCGGAGCACCCGGAGGAAACCCACGCAGACACGGGGAGAACGTGCAGACTCCGCACAGACAGTGAGCCGAGGCTGGGAATCAAACCTGGGTCCCTGGCGCTGTGAGGCAGCAGCGCGAACCCACTGTGCCACCCTAGAAGGGCACCATGGATGGGTTGGGCTGAAGGGCTTTTATCGGTGCTGGATAGATCTAATGGCTCTCCAATACTAATAGAGACATAGAACATAGAAAAACTACAGCACAAAACAGGCCCTTCGGCCCCACAAGTTGTGCCGAACACATCCCTACCTTCTAGACCTACCTATAACCCTCCATCCTATTACGCTCCATGTACTCATCCAGGAGTCTCTTAAAATACCCTATTGAGTTTGCCTCAACCACCACTGACGGCAGCCGATTCCACTCGCCCACCACCCTCTGTGTGAAAAACTTACCCCTAACATCTCCCCTGTACCTACCCCCCAGCACCTTAAACCTGTGTCCTCTCGTAGCAGACATTTCCACCCTGGAAAAAGCCTCTGAGAGTCCACCCGATCTATGCCTCTCAACATCTTATACACCTCTATTAGGTCTCCTCTAGTCCGCCACCTCCCCTCCACTCCCTTCCTCCCTCAAACCCACCTCCTCTCCCTCTCTCCCTCCCTCCCACCTCCTCTCCCTCCCTCCCTCCCTCCCACCTCCTCTCCCTCCCTCCCTCCCACCTCCTCTCTCTCCTCCCTCCCACCTCCTCTCCCCCCTCCCTCCCACCTCCTCTCCCCCCTCCCTCCTCCCACCTCCTCCCCTCCCTCCCTCCCACCTCCTCTCCCCTCCCTCCTCCCACCTCCTCTCCCTCCCTCCCACCTCCTCTCCCTCCCTCCCTCCTCCTCTCCCTCCCTCCCTCCCACCTCCTCTCCCTCCCTCCCTCCCACCTCCTCTCCCTCCTCCCACCTCCTCTCCCTCCCTCCCTCCCTCCCTCCCTCCTCCTCTCCCTCCCTCCCTCCTCCTCTCCCTCCCTCCCACCTCCTCTCCCTCCCTCCCTCCCTCCTCCTCTCCCTCCCTCCCACCTCCTCTCCCTCCCTCCCTCCCACCTCCTCTCCCTCCCACCTCCTCTCCCTCCCTCCCTCCCACCTCCTTCCTCTCCCCCTCCCACCTCCTCTCCCTCCCTCCCTCCCTCCCTCCCTCCCTCCCACCTCCTCTCCCTCTCTCCCTCCCACCTCCTCTCCCTCTCTCCCTCCCTCCCACCTCCTCTCCCTCCCTCCCTCCCACCTCCTCTCCCTCCCTCCCTCCCACCTCCTCTCCCTCTTCCCTCCCACCTCCTCTCCCTCCCTCCTCCCACCTCCTCCCTCTCTCCCTCCCACCTCCTCTCCCTCTCTCCCTCCCTCCCACCTCCTTCCTCCCTCCCTCCCACCTCCTCTCCCTCCCTCCCTCCCACCTCCTCTCCTCTCCTCCCTCCCTCCCACCTCCTCTCCCTCCCTCCCTCCCACCCCCTCTCCCTCCCTCCCCTCCCTCCCACCTCCTCTCCCTCCCTCCCTCCTCCTCTCCCTCCCTCCCACCTCCTCTCCCTCCCTCCCACCTCCTCTCCCTCCCTCCCCCACCTCCTCTCTCCCTCCCTCCCACCTCCTCTCCCTCCCTCCCTCCCACCTCCTCTCCCTCCCTCCCTCCCTCCCACCTCCCCT
>NW_027594741.1:0-13387 GCF_964213995.1 Mustelus asterias | reverse complement strand
CCCCCCTCACCCCCTCCTCCCCCACTCCCTTCCCTGTAACACCTCATTCTATGATTTGATTTATTATTGTCACATGTATTGGGATACAGTGAAAAGTATTGTTTCTTGCGCGCTATACAGACAAAGCATACGTTCATAGAGAAGGAAATGAGAGAGTGGCAGAATGTAGTGTACAGTCACAGCTAGGGTGTAGAGAAAGATCAACTTAATGCGAGGTCGGTCCATTCAAAAGTCTGACGGCAGCAGGGAAGAAGCTGTTCTTGAGTCGGTCGGTACGTGACCTCAGACTTTTGTATCTTTTTCCCGACGGAAGAAGGTGGAAGAGAGAATGTCCGGGGTGCGTGGGGTCTTTGATTATGCCGGCTGCTTTTCCCCCGAGGCAGCGGGAAGTGTAGACAGAGCCAATGGATGGGAGGCTGGTTTGCGTGATGGGACTGGGCTACATTCACGACCCTTTGTAGTTCCTTGTGGTCTTGGGCAGAGCAGGAGCCCCATACCAGCTGTGATACAACCAGAAAGAATGCTTTCTATGGGGCATCTGTAAAAGTTGGTGAGAGTCGTAGCTGACATGCCAAATTTCCTTAGTCTTCTGAGAAAGTAGAGGTGTTGGTGGGACTTTCTTAACTATAGTGTCGGCGTGGGGGGACCAGGACAGGTTGTTGGTGATCTGGACATCTAGAAACCTGAAGCTCTCGACCCTTTCTACTTCATCCCCGTTGATGTAGACAGGGGCATGTTCTCCTCTATGTCACTGCACTTCTCTGCACCCTCTCCTTGCCTTCTCCCCTCTGTACTCTATGAGCGGTATGCTTTGTCTGCACAGCGTGCAAGAAACAATACTTCTCACTGTATCCCAATACACGTGACAATAATAAATCAAATCCAAGACGAGCCACAGGCAATAAACAGTTGCCAAGTCAAGAATGTTTATGAAGCTGTGAATCTTTTTAGAATTGGCACGGGCTTTGTGACTCACAGTTCAAACAGACACATTTACCGGATGGGGGAAGATAGAACTTAAAGGGTAAAAATATCCCCCGAGAACTAGAAAGGTAGCCCTCCACAGAACGGTGCCGGCCCTGGTCTTTCTCCCTCAGGTGATAGGGGTTATATAGGGGCAGCCCTTGTTGAGTGCCGCCCAGCCCCCGGGGCGGAGTGGGGGGAAGGGGGCGCTCGGTTACAAGATTCTGCATCGCTCTCTCACACTCCTTACCTTGGAAGAGCTGCTGGAAGGTGGCCAGTTTGGCGTCCTGCTCCTTGCAAGCCCGCGCAGCCTGATAGTAGTTGAACCGGTACCTGCCCTGGTTCGGTTGGTACGGAAACACCACGCCTGACAAAAAGAAGAGGCGGCCATTTTAATCGGGCCTGGCAATGGGAGAGGCGACCATTTCAATCGGGCCTGGCAATGGGAGAGGCGACCATTTAGCGCCTGTAAATGGGAGAGGCGGCCATTTCAATTGGGCCTGGCAATAGGAGAGGCGGCCATTTTAATCGGGCCTGGCAATGGGAGAGGCGACCATTTAGCGCCTGTAAATGGGAGAGGCGGCCATTTTATCACCTGGCAATGGGAGAGGCGGCCATTTCAATCGGGCCTGGCAATGGGAGAGGCGGCCATTTCAATCGGGCCTGGCAATGGGAGAGGCGACCATTTAACGCCTGTAAATGGGAGAGGCGGCCATTTTATCACCTGTCAATGGGAGAGGCGGCCATTTATCACCTGTCAATGGGAGAGGCGGCCATTTTATCACCTGTAAATGGGAGAGGCGGCCATTTTATTACCTGGCAATGGGAGAGGCGGCCATTTTAACACCTGGCAATGGGAGAGGTGGCTATTTTAACACCTGGCAATGGGAGAGGCGGCCATTTTAACACTTGTCAATCGGAGAGGCGGTCATTGTAATGCCTGTCAATGGGAGAGGCGGCCATTTTAACGCTTGTCAATCGGAGAGGCGGCCATTTTGACACCTGTCAATGGGAGAGGCGGCCATTTTAATGCTTGTCAATGGGAGAGGCGGCCATTTTAATGCTTGTCAATGGGAGAGGTGGCCATTTTGACGCCTGTCAATGGGAGAGGCGGCCATTTTAATGCTTGTCAATGGGAGAGGTGGCCATTTTAACTTGCATCTGGCCCCTTTCTGGGAGGACATCTTGTTCTTTTCCTCCTTAGATCTCGACGCCCCTGCCTCACCCAAATTGTCAATACCCGGGCAATTCCCCGACAGGAATCTCCTCTCGGCTATTCGACCCAGGCGGGCCTCACAAGCCAGCCCAATTCTCATCTCAGTTCCCCTGGCGTCCGCGCACAGGTGAATGGCCAGAGCGCTGACCCTCAGCCGACTCATCCCTCCTCCCCTCTCTCCTCCCCCGGTCCCAGGGAGAGCCGCCCGGGCCGGAGCTCTGGGACTCTGCGGCCCAAATCGCCACCCAAGACCAGCCCTGCCACCGTGCCCCCCCCCACCGGTCACATGATGCATGTGTTGGTGAGCGCCACACTGGGACACGGGTAGCGGGCGAGTAGGCAGCGAAGGGCAAATAACTACCCCCCCGCCCCGCCCCCCCCAGCTTCCCCGTCAAGGAATTCCGCCCCCGAGGCATGGTGGACTTGGTCTCCATGACAACGGGCCTTCAGTCAGGCCTGTGGGTAGTTAAGGTGAATAGCAGAGATGTGTCTGAGGGGGGAGGCGGTTGGATAAAGACAAAGGAGGAAGGACAAGAAGGATGTGTTGATGGTTAGAAGCGGGGGGGACGGGGGAGGGACGCGAGATGACAAAGGGAGGGTGAGAGGAGGCCCGTGTGGAGCAGAGAGGCTGAACCAAGGCCCGGGCCTGGGGCCTAGGCCGAAATTTTCCGCCTCGCCCACTGCCAAGAATGAACAAAGATCAAAGAAAATTACAGCACAGGAACAGGCCCTTCGGCCCTCCAAGCCTGCACCCACCATGCTGCCCGACTGAACTTCATGTATTTGTCCAGACGCCCCTTAAAAGTCACTATCGTATCCGCTTCCACTACCTCCCCCGGCAGCGAGTTCCAGGCACCCACCACCCTCTGTGTAAACAAAACTTGCCTCGTACATCTCCTTTAAACCTTGCCCCTCGCACCTTAAACCTATGGTGGTTTGCGTCCCTGGTGCCGGGATCAGGGGTGTTTCTGACCGTATCCAAGGATTCCTGAAGTGGGAGGGAGAGGAGCCAGAGGTCGTGGTGCATACTGGTACCACTGACATAGGCAAGAAAGGGGAAGGGGTTATGAAAGGAGAATATAGGAAGTTGGGTAGGGAGTTAAGAAGAAGGAACCCAAAGGTAGTAATCTCGGGATTGCTGCCTGTGCCACGAGACAGTGAGGGAAGGAACGGAATAAGGTGGAGGATGAATGAGTGGCTGAGGGATTGGAGCAGGGGTCAGGGATTCAGGTTCCTGGATCATTGGGACCTCTTTAGGGGCAGGTGCGACCTGTACAAAAAGGACGGGTTTCACTTAAATCCCAGGGGGACCAATATCCTGGCGGGAAGGTTTGCTAAGGCTACTGAGGAGTGTTTAAACTAGAATGGTTGGGGGGTGGGAATCAAAATGGGGTGACTGAGAGAGAGGAGGTTAGAGTAACAATATAGGGGCTGGTCGGCAGTGTGAGAGGGAGGATAGGCAGGTGATGGAGAAGGGGAGCGCTCAGACCGAAGGGTTGAGATGTGTTTCTTTTAACGCAAGGAGTATAGTGAACAAAATGGATGAGCTTAGAGCGTGAATCGCTGCTTGGAAGTGTGATGTGGCGGCCATTACAGAGACTTGGTTATCTCAGCGTCAGGACTGGGTACTTCAAGTGCCGGGTTTCAGATGTTTTAGGAGGGACAGGGAAGGAGGCTAAAGAGGTGGGGGAGTGGCACTGTCGATCAGGGATAGTGTCACGGCTGCAGAAAAGATGGACGCCACAGAGGGATTGTCTACGGAATCTCTGTGGGTGAAGGTTCGCAACAGGAAGGGGTCAATAACTTTACTGGGTGTTTTCTATAGGTTGCCCAATAGTACAAAGAACAAAGAACAATACAGCACAGAACAGGCCCTTCGGCCCTCCAAGCCCGCGCCGCTCCCCGGTCCAGGATTGAATCCTGAATCCAGGATCCCCGCCCAATTTTCCAGCCTATCTACATCCTAATATCCTATCCACCGAGCTGTCCCTCACAGCTACGATGCTTTGTTCATCGCAACCTATTAACTCACCCCCACCCCCCCATTCCAGACCATGTGATCTCCAGGGAGAGGCGAAAACCCAGAGTGAAAACCCCAGGGCCAATATGGGGAAAAGAAAATCTGGGAAATTCCTCTCCGACCCCCTGAGGCGATCGGAACGAGTCCAGGAGATCACACTGGCCCTGATCAGAAAATGCTTCCCAACCCTATTCATTTCCACTTCTGCTTTACGAACACCATCTGAATTCCCTGCCCCCGAGACAGGTTCCCAGGGATGTGGGATCAGCAGGGATGTGGAGGAGCAGATTGGGAAGCAGATCCTGGAGAGATGTGATATTAACAGAGTGGTCGTGATGGGAGATTTTAATTTCCCAAATATCGATTGGAATATCCCTAGGGTAAGGGGTTTAGATGGGGAGGAGTTTGTTAGGTGTGTTCAGGAGGGCTTCCTGACACAGTATGTGGATAAGCCGACAAGAGGAGAGGCTGTACTTGATTTGATATTAGGGAATGAACCTGGGCAGGTGTCAGATCTCTCAGTGGGAGAGCATTTTGGGGATAGTGATCATAACTCTATCTCCTTTACACTAGCATTGGAGAGAGATAGGATCAGTCAAGCTAGGAAAGTGTTTATCTGGACTAAGGGCAATTATGAGGCGATTAGGCAGGAAATTAGAGGCATAAATTGGAAGGAGGTTTTCTCAGGGAAATGTACAGAAGAAATGTGGCAAATTTTCAAGGAAAATTTGTCTGGAGCTCTGCACGGCAACGTTCCAGTGCGACAGGGGAGTTATGGTAGGTCACAGGAACCATGGTGCACGAAAGCTGTAACGAATTTAGTCAAGAAGAAAAGAAAAGCCTACAAAAGGTTCAGGGAGCTAGGTAATGTTAGAAATCTAGAAGAGTATACGACTAGTAGGAAGGAACTTAAGAGGGAAATTAGAAGAGCAAGAAGGGGTCATGAGAAGGCCTTGGCAGACAGGACAAAGGAAAACCCCAAGGCATTCTACAAGTATGTTAAGAGCAAGAAGATAAGATGTGAAGGAGTAGGACCTATCAAATGTGACAGTGGGAAAGTCTGTATAGAACCAGTAGAAATAGCAGAGGTACTCAATGAATACTTTACTTCAGTATTCACAGTGGAAACGGATCTTGGTAGTTGCAGTGCAGACTTGCAGTGGACTGAGAAGATTGAGCATGTGGGCATTAGGAAAGAGGATGTGTTGGAGCTTTTGAAAAGCATCAAGTTAGATAAATCGCCGGGACCGGATGGGATGTACCCCAGGTTACTGTGGGAGGCGAGGGAAGAGATTGCTGAGCCTCTGGCGATGATCTTTGCATCATCAATGGAGACGGGAGAGGTTCCGGAGGATTGGAGGATTGCGGATGTGGTTCCGTTATTCAAGAAAGGGAGAAGAGATAGCCCAGGAAATTATAGACCGGTGAGTCTAACCTCAGTGCTTGGTAAGTTGATGGAGAAGATCCTGAGAGGCAGGATTTATGAACATCTGGAGAGGAATAGTATGATCAGAAATAGCCAGCACGGCTTGGTCCAAGGCAGATCATGCCTTACGAGCCTAATTGAATTTTTTGAAGATGTAACTAGACACATAGACGAGGGAAGAGCGGTAGATGTAGTTTATATGGATTTCGGCAAGGCGTTTGATAAGGTGCCCCATGCAAGGCTTATTGAGAAAGTGAAGGGGCATGGGATACAAGGGGACGTTGCCTTGTGGATTCAGAACTGGCTTGCCCACAGAAGGCAAAGAGTGGTTGTGGATGGGTCTTTTTTAGCATGGAGGTCGGTCACCAGTGGAGTGCCCCAGGGATCTGTTCTGGGACCCTTGCTCTTTGTGATTTTTATAAATGACCTGGATGAGGAAGTGGAAGGATGGGTTGGTAAGTTTGCTGATGACACAAAGGTTGGAGGTGTTGTGGATAGTGTAGAGGGATGTCAGCAGTTGCAACGAGACAGAGATAAGATGCAAGACTGGGCGGAGAAGTGGCAGATGGACTTCAACCCAGATAAGTGTGTGGTGGTTCATTTTGGCAGGTCGAATAGGATGAAAGAATATAATATTAAGGGTAAGACGCTTGGCAGTGTGGAAGATCAGAAGGATCTTGGGGTCCGGGTTCATAGGACGCTCAAAGCAGCGTCGCAGGTGGAGGCTGTGGTTAAGAAGGCGTATGGAATACTGGCCTTCATCAATAGAGGAATTGAGTTTAGAAATCGGGAGATAATGCTGCAGCTGTATAGGACCCTGGTCAGACCCCACCTGGAGTACTGTGCCCAGTTCTGGTCGCCTCATTGCAGAAAGGATGTGGAAGCCGTAGAAAGGGTGCAGAGGAGATTTACAAGGATGTTGCCTGGATTAGGTGGCATGCCTTATGTGGATAGGTTGAGAGAGCTAGGTCTTTTCTCCCTGGAGAAGCGAAGAATGAGAGGTGACCTGATAGAGGTGTATAAGATGTTAACATAGAACATAGAAAGTCACAGCACAAACAGGCCCTTCGGCCCACAAGTTGCGCCGATCACATCCCCACCTCTAGGCCTATCTATAGCCCTCAATCCCATTAAATCCCATGTACTCATCCAGAAGTCTCTTAAAAGACCCCAACGAGTTTGCCTCCACCACCACCGACGTCAGCCGATTCCACTCACCCACCACCCTCTGAGTGAAAAACTTACCCCTGACATCCCCCCTGTACCTACCCCCCAGCACCTTAAACCTGTGTCCTCTCGTAGCAACCATTTCAGCCCTTGGAAATAGCCTCTGAGAGTCCACCCTATCCAGACCCCTCAACATCTTGTAAACCTCTATCAGGTCACCTCTCATCCTTCGTCTCTCCAGGGAGAAGGTGAGGGGTATTGATAGAGTGGATTCTCAGAGGTTTTTACCCAGGACTGAAATGGTTGCCACGAGAGGTCACAGGTTTAGGGTGCTGGGGAGTAGGTACAGAGGAGATGTTAGGGGTAAGTTTTTCACTCAGAGGGTGGTGGGTGCGTGGAATCGGCTGCCGGTAGTGGTGGTGGAGGCGGATTCGATAGGGTCTTTTGAGAGACCTTTGGATAAGTTCATGGAAGTTAGTAAGATAGAGGGTTATAGGTAAGCCTAGTAGGTAGGGACATGTTTGGCGCAACTTGTGGGACGAAGGGCCTGTTTGTGCTGTCGCTTTTCTATGTTCTATGCCCCCTAGTAATTGACTCTTCCATCCTGGGAAAAAGCTTCTGGCTATCCACTCTGTCCATGCCTCTCATAATCTTGTAGACTTCTATCAGGACTCCCCTCAACCTCCGTCGCTCCAGTGAGAACAAACCAAGTTTCTCCAACCTCTCCTCATAGCTAATGCCCTCCAAACCAGGCAACGTCCTGGTAAATCTTTTCTGTACCCTCTCCAAAGACCCCACATCCTTCTGGTAGTGTGGCGACCAGAATTGAACACTATATTCCAAGTGCGGCCTAACTAAGGTTCTATAAAGCTGCAACATGACTTGCAAATTTTTAAACTCAATGCCCCGGCCGATGAAGGCAAGCATGCCGTATGCCTTCTTGACTACCTTCTCCACCTGCGTTGCCACTTTCAGTGACCTGTGTACCTGTACACCCAGATCCCTCTGCCTATCAACACTCTTCAGGGTTCTGCCATTTACTATACATTTCCTATCTGTATTAGACCTTCCAAAATGCATTACCTCACATTTGTCCAGATTAAACTCCATCTGCCATCTCTCCGCCCAAGTCTCCAACTGATCTATATCCTGCTGTATCCTCTGATGGTCCTCATCGCTATCCGCAAATCCACCAACCTTTGTGTCGTCCGCAAACTTACTAATCAAACCAGTTACATTTTCCTCCAAATCATTTATATATATTACAAACAGCAAAGGTCCCAGCACTGATCCCTGAGGAACACCACTTATCACAGCCCTCCATTCAGAAACGCACCCTTCCACTGCTACCCTCTGTCTTCTTTGACCGAGCCAGCTCTGTATCCACCTTGCCAGCTCACCTCTGATCCCACGCGACTTCACCTTCTGCACCAGTCTGCCATGCCCCTTAACATTCAATGGCATTACCATCACTGAATCCCCCACTATCAACATCCTGGGGGCTACCACTGACCTGAAACTGAGCTGGACCCAGCCGTATAAATACTGTGGCTCCCAGAGCAGGTCAGAGGCTGGGAATCCTGCGGAGAGTAACTCACCTCCTGACTCCCCAAAGCCTGTCCACCATCTACAAGGCACAAGTCAGGAGTGTGATGGAACACTCTCCACTTGCCTGGATGAGTGCGTCTCCAACAACAATCTCCACTTGCCTGGATGAGTGCGTCTCCAACAACAATCTCCACTTGCCTGGATGAGTGCGGCTCCAACAACAATCTCCACTTGCCTGGATGAGTGCGGCTCCAACAACAATCTCCACTTGCCTGGATGAGTGCGGCTCCAACAACAATCTCCACTTGCCTGGATGAGTGCGGCTCCAACAACAATCTCCACTTGCCTGGATGAGTGCGGCTCCAACAACAATCTCCACTTGCCTGGATGAGTGCAGCTCCCAACAACAATCTCCACTTGCCTGGATGAGTGCGGCTCCAACAACAATCTCCACTTGCCTGGATGAGTGCGGCTCCAACAACAATCTCCACTTGCCTGGATGAGTGCGGCTCCAACAACAATCTCCACTTGCCTGGATGAGTGCGTCTCCAACAACAATCTCCACTTGCCTGGATGAGTGCGGCTCCAACAACAATCTCCACTTGCCTGGATGAGTGCGGCTCCAACAACAATCTCCACTTGCCTGGATGAGTGCGGCTCCAACAACAATCTCCACTTGCCTGGATGAGTGCGGCTCCAACAACACTCGAGAAGCTCGACACCATCCAGGACAAAGCAGCCCCGCTCGATCGACACGCTGACCACAAACACTCACTCCCTCCACCCCCGACACAGCCGTGTGAACCATCTACAAGATGCACCGCAGCGACTCACCAAGGCTCCTTCAACAGCACCTTCCAAACCCACCACCTCTACCATCTAGAAGGACAAGGGGGGGGCAGCAGACACATGGGGAACACCCACCGCCTGCAAGCTCCCCCTCCGAGCCACTCACCATCCCGACTTGGAAACATATCGGCCGCTCCTTCACTGTGGCTGGGGTCAAAATCCCGGAAAGCCCTCCCTAACAGCATTGTGGGTTTACCTACCCCACACACGGGGACTGACTGATGTCCAATAACAATCCCGGAACTCCCTCCCTAACAGCACTGTGGGTGTACCTACCCCACACACGGGGACTGACTGATGTCCCATAACAATCCTGGAACTCCCTCCCTAACAGCACTGTGGGTGTACCTACCCCACACACGGGGACTGACTGATGTCCAATAACAATCCTGGAACTGCCTCCCTAACAGCACTGTGGGTGTACCTACCCCACACACGGGGACTGACTGATGTCCAATAACAATCCTGGAACTCCCTCCCTAACAGCACTGTGGGTGTACCTACCCCACACACGGGGAGTGACTGATGTCCAATAACAATCCTGGAACTCCCTCCCTAACAGCACTGTGGGTGTACCTACCCCACACACGGGGACTGACTGATGTCCAATAACAATCCCGGAACTCCCTCCCTAACAGCACTGTGGGTGTACCTACCCCACACACGGGGAGTGACTGATGTCCAATAACAATCCTGGAACTCCCTCCCTAACAGCACTGTGGGTGTACCTACCCCACACACGGGGACTGACTGATGTCCAATAACAATCCCGGAACTCCTTCCCTAACAGCACTGTGGGTGTACCTACCCCTCACACAGGGACTGACTGATGTCCAATAACAATCCCGGAACTCCCTCCCTAACAGCACTGTGGGTGTACCTACCCCACACACGGGGAGTGACTGATGTCCAATAACAATCCTGGAACTCCCTCCCTAACAGCACTGTGGGTGTACCTACCCCACACACGGGGACTGACTGATGTCCAATAACAATCCTGGAACTCCCTCCCTAACAGCACTGTGGGTGTACTTACCCCACACACGGGGACTGACTGATGTCCAATAACAATCCCGGAACTCCCTCCCTAACAGCACTGTGGGTGTACCTACCCCACACGCGGGGACTGACTGATGTCCAATAACAATCCTGGAACTCTCTCCCTAGCGGCATTGTGGGTCAACCCACAGACCATGGACTGCAGCGATTCAAGATGGCGGCTTACCACCATCTTCTCAAGGGGCAACTAGGGGTGGGCAATAAATGCTGGGCCCAGCCAGCGACGCCCACATCCAAGGAATGAATAACAATAAAAGAAGGGATATTGTCAAAGGCCTGACTGAAGTCCATGTAGACAGCATCCACTGCGCTACCCTCATCAATCATCTTCGTCACTTCCCCGGAAAACTCGACCATGTTAATGAGGAACGACCTCCCCGCCACAAAACCAAATGGTCAAAATGGCCGCCTCTCCCATTGCCAGGGATTCTCCAGCCCCGCTGCAGCGAACGGAGGTCGGGCCACAGGTACTGCCTGGCCTGGGGGGGGCGCGTGGGGAGCGAGTCCAGAATATTCCAGGCCCCCGAGCCCTCCGGGCCGCTTACCCTCCAGCTGAAGCTCGATGACGGCACTGTCGTCGTCCACCCCGTTGATGACCTCGCACTTGTACTTTCCGGAATCTTCCAGCCGCACGTTGGTCAGCAGCAGCGAGACGTCGTACTTGTCCAGCCGTGGGAGGTAGGCCCTGCCAGCGAAGGCCCCGTAACCCCTTTGCTGGCGGCTGTTGGCGATGAGGGCAATATTCTCCTTGGGGGAACGGCCCAGCTTGACCCACTTCACCCGGTGATCCCTGGGCACCACTCGGAGGCGGCAGGGCAGCGTGGCGTTGGCCCCCCGTTGAGTCTTGACGACCCTCATTCCGGAATCTTCCAGGTACTTGATATTACCCAGCAGGGCTGCGAGCGGAGGAAGAGAGAAGAGAGAGAGAGAGAAAGAGCCGGAACATACAGACACAACACTTCAAGGTGGGCCAGACTGAGGCCATTCAGCCCCTGTTCAATTATATCCTGGCCCCATCTGTGTCTGAGATCCATCTACCCACTCTCAATCCATTAGGCCATTAGGGGTGGCACGGTAGCACAGTGGTTAGCACTGCTGCTTCACAGCTCCAGGGTCCCGGGTTTGATTCCCGGCTCGGGTCACTGTCTGTGTGGAGTTTGCACATTCTCCCCGTGTCTGCGTGGGTTTCCTCCGGGTGCTCCGGTTTCCTCCCACAGTCCAAAGATGTGCGGGTTAGGTTGATTGGCCAGGTTTAAAAAATTGCCCCTTAGAGTCCTGGGATGCGTAGGTTAGAGGGATTAGTGGGTAAAATATGTGGGGGTAGGGCCTGGGTGGGATTGTGGTCGGTGCAGACTCGATGGGCCGAATGGCCTCCTTCTGCACTGGAGGGTTTCTATTTCTATAAGGTATAGGAGCATCATGAGGCCATTCAGCCCCTTGAGCCCAGTTCAATTACATCCTAGCCCCATCTGTAAGACCATAAGACATAGGAGCAGAATGAGGCCACTCGGCCCATCGAGTCTGCTCCGCCATTCAATCATGGCTGATATTTTTCTCATCCCCATTCTCCTGCCTTTTCCCCATAACCCCTGATCCCCTTATTAATCAAGAACCGATCTATCTCTGTCTTAAAGACACTCAATGACCCGGCCTCCACAGCCTCCTCTGCCGCAAAAAGTTCCACAGATTCACCACTCTCTGGCTGAAGAAATTCCTCCTCATCTCTGTTTTAAAGGATCGTCCCTTTAGCCTGAGGTTGTGCCTCTGGTTCTAGTTTTTCCTGCTAGTGGAAACATCCTCTCCACGTCCACTCTATCCAGGCCTCGCAGTATCCTGTAAGTTTCAATAAGATCCCCCCCATCATCCTTCTAAACTCCCAACGAGTACAGACCCAGAGTCCTCAACCGTTCCTCATACGACAAGCTCTTCATTCCAGGGGTCATTCTTGTGAACCTCCTCTGGACCCTTTCCAAGGCCGGCACATCCTTCCTTAGATCAGCAAAGGCTGATAAGTTTCCCAATCCCATTCTCCTGCCCTTTCCCCGTAACCCATCGATCCTCTGACCAATCAAAAATGTATCGAACTCTGTCTTAAATTCCCTCTACACTGTCCCCCATCAAACACACCCAGGCCAGGTACAGCACGGGGTTAGATACAGAGTAAAGCTCCCTCTACACTGTCCCCCATCAAACACTCCCAGGACAGGTACAGCACGGGGTTAGATACAGAGTAAAGCTCCTTCTACACTGTCCCCCATCAAACACCCCCAGGACAGGTACAGCACGGGGTTAGATACAGAGTAAAGTTGCCTCTACACTGTCCCCCATCAAACACTCACAGGACAGGTACAGCACGGGATAAGATACAGAGTAAAGCTCCCTCTACACTGTCCCCATCAAACACTCCCAGGACAGGTACAGCACAGGGTTAGATACAGAGTAAAGCTCCCTCTACACTGTCCCCATCAAACACTCCCAGGACAGGTACAGCACGGGGTTCAATACAGAGTAAAGCTCCCTCTGCACTGTCCCCATCAAACACTCCCAGGACAGGTACAGCACGGGGTTAGATACAGAGTAAAGCTCCCTCTACACTGTCCCCCATCAAACATTCCCAGGACAGGTACAGCACGGGGTTAGAAACAGAGTAAAGCTCCCTCTATACTGTCCCCATCAAACACTCCCAGGACAGGTACAGCACGGGGTTAGATACAGAGTAAAGCTCCCTCTACACTGTCCCCCATCAAACACTCACAGGACAGGTACAGCACGGGGTTAGATACAGAGTAAAGCTCCCTCTACACTGTCCCCCATCAAACACTCACAGGACAGGTACAGCACGGGGTTAGATACAGAGTAAAGCTCCCTCTACACTGTCCCCCATCAAACATTCCCAGGACAGGTATGTGAATCAGAATTACCTTGATCGCCCCGGACCTGGTATCGATAATCCTCGTTACTGCGACCTCCCTGTGACCTGTAGTAATGGGGCCCGGACACACCCAGGGAGAAAAGATGGCCCAGCATCAACGTTTGGATTGTCAACATCCTGGGGGTTCTCCCTGGGCGGGGGTGGGTGCCGCCCTCCTGCACACGGTGTGAAAAGGGCACACATTAGATAATCATTTCACTCCACCCC
>NW_027594740.1:2500-7500 GCF_964213995.1 Mustelus asterias | reverse complement strand
CCTCTCCCCCTCAGAGTGTCCTCTGACAGTGCAGCACTCCCTCAGCACTGACCCTCCCACAGTGCGGCGCTCCCTCAGCACTGACCCTCCCACAGTGCGGCGCTCCCTCAGCACTGACCCTCCCACAGTGCGGCGCTCCCTCAGCACCGACCCTCCCACAGTGCGGCGCTCCCTCAGCACTGACCCTCCCACAGTGCGGCGCTCCCTCAGCACTGACCCTCCCACAGTGCGGCGCTCCCTCAGCACCGACCCTCCCACAGCGCGGCGCTCCCTCAGCACTGACCCTCGCAGTGCGGCGCTCCCTCAGCACTGACCCTCCCGCAGTGCGGCGCTCCCCCAGCACCGACCCTCCCACAGTGCGGCGCTCCCTCAGCACTGACCCTCCCACAGTGCGGCGCTCCCTCAGCACTGATCCTCCCACAGTGCGGCGCTCCCTCAGCACTGCCCCTCCCACAGTGCGGCACTCCCTCAGCACTGACCCTCCCACAGTGCGGCCCTCCCTCAGCACCGACCCTCCCACAGTGCGGCACTCCCTCAGCACTGATCCTCCCACAGTGCGGCGCTCCCCCAGCACCGACCCTCCCACAGTGCGGCACTCCCTCAGCACTGACCCTCCCACAGTGCGGCGCTCCCTCAGCACTGACCCTCCCACAGTGCGGCGCTCCCTCAGCACTGACCCTCCCAAAGTGCGGCGCTCCCTCAGCACTGACCCTCCCACAGTGCGGCGCTCCCTCAGCACTGACCCTCCCACAGTGCGGCGCTCCCTCAGCACCGACCCTCCCACAGTGCGGCGCTCCCTCAGCACTGACCCTCCCACAGTGCGGCGCTCCCTCAGCACTGACCCTCCCACAGTGCGGCGCTCCCTCAGCACTGACCCTCCCACAGTGCGGCGCTCCCTCAGCACTGACCCTCCGACAGTGCGGCGCTCCCTCAGCACTGACCCCCCCAAGTGCGGCGCTCATAGAGTCAGAGAGGTTTACAGCATGGAAACAGGCCCTTCGGCCCAACTTGTCCATGCCGCCCTTTTTTTTAAACCCCTAAGCGAGTCCCAATTGTCCACATTTGGCCCATATCCCTCTATACCCATCGTACCCATGTAACTGTCTAAACGCTTTTTAAAAGACAAAATTGTACCCGCCTCTACTACTGCCTCTGGCAGCTCGTTCCAGACACTCACCACCCTCTGTATGAAAAAACTGCCCCTCTGGACACTTTTGTATCTCTCCCCTCTCACCTTAAACCTATGCCCTCTAGTTTTAGACTCCCCTACCTTTGGGAAAAGATATTGACTATCTAGCTGCCCCTCATTATTTTATAGACCTCTATAAGATCACCCCTCAGCCTCCTACGCTCCAGAGAAAAAAGTCCCAGTCTATCCAACCTCTCCTTATAACTCAATCCATCAAGTCCCGGTAGCATCCTAGTAAATCTTTTCTGCACTCTTTCTCGTTTAATAATATCCTTTCTATAATAGGGGTGACCAGAACCGTACACAGTATTCCAAGTGTGGCCTTACCAATGTCTTGTACAACTTCAACACGACGTCCCAACTCCTGTATTCAATGTTCTGACCGATGAAACCAAGCGTGCCGAATGCCTTCTTCACCACTCTGTCCACCTGTGACTCCACTTTCAAGGAGCTATGAACATGGACCCCTCGATCTCTTTGTTCTGTAACTCTCCCCAACGTCCTACCATTAACTGAGTAAGTCCTGCCCTGGTTCAATCTACCAAAATGCATCACCTCGCATTTGTCTAAATTAAACTCCATCTGCCATTCGTCAGCCCACTGGCCCAATTGATCAAGATCCTGTTGCAATTGGAGATAACTTTCTTCACTGTCCACTATGCCACCAATCTTGGTGTCATCTGCAAACTTACTAACCATGCCCCCTATATTCTCATCCAAATCATTAATATAAATGACAAATAACAGTGGGCCCAGCACTGATCCCTGAGGCACACCGCTGGTCACAGGCCTCCAGTTTGAAAAACAACTCTCTCCAACCACCCTCTGGCTTCTGTCAAGAAGCCAATTTTGTATCCATTTAGATACCTCATCCTGGATCCCGTGAGATTTAACCTTATGCAACAACCTACCATGCGGTACCTTGTCAAAGGCCTTGCTAAAGTCCATGTAGACAACATCAACTGCACTGCCCTCATCGACCTTCTTGGTTACCCCTTCAAAAAACTCAATCAAATTTGTGAGACATGATTTTCCACTCACAAAGCCATGCTGACTGTCCCTAATCAGTCCTTGCGTCTCTAAATACCTGTAGATCCTGTCTCTCAAAATACCTTCCAACAATTTACCCACCACAGATGTGAGGCTCACCGGCCTGTAGTTCCCAGGCTTTTCCCTGCAGCCCTTTTTAAACAAAGGCACAACATTTGCCACTCTCCAATCTTCAGGCACCTCACGTGACTATCGATGATTCAAATATCTCGGCTAGGGGACCCGCAATTTCCTCCCTAGCCTCCCACACTGTCCTGGGATACACTTCATCAGGTCCCGGGGATTTATCTACCTTGATGCACTTTAAGACTTCCAGCACCTCCTTCTCTGTAATATGTACACTCCTCAAGACACCACTATTTATTTCCCCAAGTTCCCTAACATCCATGCTTTTCCCAACGGTAAATACTGATGAGAAATATTCATTTAGGATCTCACCCATCTCTTGTGGATCCGCACATAGATGACCTTGTTGATCCTTAAGAGGCCCTACTCTCTCCCTTGTTACTCTTTTGCCCTTTATGTATTTGTAGAAACTCTTTGGATTCTCCTTTGCCTTATCTGCCAAAACAATCTCGTGTCCCCTTTTTGCCCTCCTGATTTCTCTCTTAACTCTACTCCTACACCCCCTGTACTCTTCAAGGGATTCACTTGATCCCAGCTGCCTCTGCATGTCATGTGCCTCTTTCTTCTTCTTGACCAGGGCCTCAATATCCCGAGTCATCCAGGGTTCCCGACTTCTGCCAGCCTTGCCCTTCACTCTAGGAGGAATGTGTTTACCCTGAACCCTGGTAGAGGGATTGAGTTTCGGAGCCAGGAGGTCATGTTGCAACTGTACAAAACTCTGGAGCGGCCGCACTTGGGGTATTGCGTACAGTTCTGGTCGCCGCATTATAGGAAGGATGTGGAAGTGTTGGAAAGCGTGCCACTTACCAGAAGTCTCCAGGGCAGATGCAGTATAATGTGGATAAATGTGAGGTTTTCCACTTTGGTAGCAATAATAGGAAGATAGATTATTATTCGAATGGGTGTAAATTGAGAGAGGCGGACACTCAGTGAGACCTTGGTGTCCTCGTGCTTCAGTCGCTGAGAGTAAGCGTGCAGGTACAGCAGGCAGTAAAGAAGGCAGATGGCATGTTGGCCTTCATAGCGAGAGGATTTGAGTATAGGGATAGGGATGTTTTGCTGCAATTGTACAGGGCGTTGGTGAGGCCACACCTGGAGTATTGTGGGCAGTTTTGGTCTCCTTATCTGAGGAAGGATGTCCTTGCTGTAGAGGGAGCACAGCGAAGGTTTACCAGGCTGTTTCCTGGGATGGCAGGTCTCTCATATGAGGATAGATTAAGTCAGTTAGGATTATATTCACTGGAGTTTAGAAGAGTGAGAGGGGATCTCATAGAAACTTAAATCAGAAATACAAAGGGACTTGGAAGCACTTAGAGTCATAAAGTCATGTTGAAGATTCTCTTAAGGTTAACGTGCAGGTTCAGTCGGCAGTTAGGAAGGGAAACGCAATGTTAGCCTTCATGTCGAGAGGGCTAGAATACAAGAGCAGGGATGGACTTCTGAGGCTGAATAAGGCTCTGGTCAGACCCCATTTGGAGTATTGTGAGCAGTTTTAGAACATAGAACATTCCAGCGCAGTACAGGCCCTTCGGCCCTCGATGTTGCGCCGACCAGTGAAACCAATCGAAAGCCCCTCTAATCCACACTATTCCAATATCATCCATATGTTTATCCAATAACCATTTGAATGCTCTCAACGTTGACGAGTCCACCACTGCTGCAGGCAGGGCATTCCACGCCCTCACTACTCTCTGAGTAAAGAACCTACCTCGAACATCTGTCCTATATCTCTCACCCCTCAATTTAAAGCTATGTCTCCTCGTGCTAGCCATCACCATCCGAGGAAAAAGGCTCTCACTATCCACCCTATCTAATCCTCTGATCATCTTGTAGCCTCTATTAAGTCACCTCTTAACCTTCTTCTCTCTAACGAAAACAACCTCAAGCCCCTCAGCCTTTCCTCATACGATTTTCCCACCATACCAGGCAACATCCTGGTAAATCTCCTCTGCACCCTTTCCAACACTTCCACATCCTTCCTATAATGCGGCGACCAGAACTGTACGCAATACTCCAAATGCGGCCGCACCAGAGTTTTGTACAGTTGCAGCATGACCTCCTGGCTCCGAAACTCAATCCCTCTACCAATAAAAGCTAACACACCGTACGCCTTCTTAACAACCCTATCAACCTGGGTGCCAACTTTCAGGGCTCTATGCACATGGACACCCAGATCCCTCTGTTCATCCACACTACCAAGTATCTTACCATTAGCCCAGTACTCTGTATTCCTGTTACTCCTTCCAAAGTGAATCACCTCACACTTTTCCGCATTAAACTCCATTTGCCACCTCTCAGCCCAGCTCTGCAGCTTATCTATGTCCCTCTGTAACCTGCCACTTCCCTCCGCACTGTCTACAACTCCACCGACTTTAGTGTCATCCGCAAATTTACTAATCCATCCTTCCACGCCCTCATCCAGGTCATTAATAAAAATGACAAACAGCAGTAGTCCCAAAACAGATCCTTGCGGTACACCACTAGTAACTGAACTCCAGGATGAATATTTCCCATCAACCACCACCCTCTGTTTTCTTACAGCTAGCCAATTCCTGATCCAAACCACTAACTCACCCATGTGTCCGTTTTGGGCCCTGTATCTAAGGAAGGATGTGCTGGGCCTTGGAAAGGGTCC
>NW_027594739.1:0-13433 GCF_964213995.1 Mustelus asterias | reverse complement strand
CCCCACTCCCCGTGGGAGCGAGTCCCACATTCTCCCCACTCCCCATGGGAGTGAGTCCCACATTCTCCCCACTCCCCATGGGAGAGAGTCCCACATTCTCCCCACTCCCCGTGGGAGCGAGTCCCACATTCTCCCCCACTCCCTGTGGGAGCGTGTCCCACATTCTCCCCACTCCCCGTGGGAGCGAGTCCCACATTCTCCCCCACTCCCTGTGGGAGCGTGTCCCACATTCTCCCCACTCCACGTGGGAGCGTGTCCCACATTCTCCCCAGTCGCCATGGGAGCGAGTCCCACATTCTCCCCCACTCCCCGTGGGAGCGAGTCCCACATTCTCCCCACTCCCCGTGGGAGCGAGTCCCACATTCTCCCCACTCCCCGTGGGAGCGAGTCCCACATTCTCCCCACTCCCCGTGGGAGCGAGTCCCACATTCTCCTCCACTCCCTGTGGGAGCGAGTCCCACATTCTCCCCCACTCCCCGTGGGAGCGAGTCCCACATTCTCCCCCACTCCCCATGGGAGCGAGTCCCACATTCTCCCCACTCCCCGTGGGAGCGAGTCCCACATTCTCCCCACTCCCCATGGGAGCGAGTCCCACATTCTCCCCACTCCCCATGGGAGCGAGTCCCACATTCTCCTCCACTCCCCGTGGGAGCGAGTCCCACATTCTCCCCCACTCCCCGTGGGAGCGAGTCCCACATTCTCTCCACTCCCCGTGGGAGCGAGTCCCACATTCTCTCCACTCCCCGTGGGAGCGAGTCCCACATTCTCCCCCATTCCCCGTGGGAGCGAGTCCCACATTCTCCCCACTCCCCGTGGGAGCGAGTCCCACATTCTCCCCCACTCCCCGTGGGAGCGAGTCCCACATTCTCCCCCACTCCCCGTGGGAGCGAGTCCCACATTCTCCCCACTCCCCGTGGGAGCGAGTCCCACATTCTCCCCACTCCCCATGTCAACATCCTGGGGGTTACCATTGACGAGAAACTGAATTGGACCCAGCCGTATAAATACTGTGGCTCCCAAACAATGACGAGACAGAGTACAGGAATGAGATAGAGAATCTGGTGAGGCAACAATAATCTCTCCCTCAATGTCAACAAAATGAACGAGATTGTCATCGACTTCAGGAAGCGTAAAGGAGAACATGCTCCTGTCTACATTAACAGGGATGAAGTAGAAAGGGTCGAGAGCTTCAGGTTTTTAGGTGTCCAGATCACCAACAACCTGTCCTGGTCCCCCCACACCAACACTATAGTTAAGAAAGCCCACCAACGCCTCTACTTTCTCAGAAGACTAAGGAAATTTGGCATGTCCGCTACGACTCTCACCAACTTTTACAGATGCACCATAGAAAGCATTCTTTCTGGTTGTATCACAGCTTGGTCTGGGGCTCCTGCTCTGCCCAAGATCACAAGGAACTACAAAAGGTCGTGAATGTAGCCCAATCCATCACGCAAACCAGCCTCCCATCCATTGACTCTGTCTACACTTCCCGCTGCCTCGGGAAAAGCAGCCAGCATAATTAAGGACCCCACGCACCCCGGACATTCTCTCTTCCACCTTCTTCCGTCGGGAAAAAGATACAAAAGTCTGAGGTCACAGACCGACCGACTCAAGAACAGCTTCTTCCCTGCTGCTGTCAGACTTTTGAATGGACCTACCTCGCGTTAAGTTGATCTTTCTCTACACCCTAGCTATGACTGTAACACTACATTCTGCACTCTCTCCTTTCCTTCTCTATGAACGGTATGCTTTGTTTGTATAGCGCGCAGGAAACAATACTTTTCACTGTATGTGAATACTTGTGACAATAATAAATCAAATCAAAACAAGAGGTCAGAGGCTGGGAATCCTGCGGAGAGTAACTCACCTCCTGACTCCCCAAAGCCTGTCCACCATCTACAAGGCACAAGTCAGGAGTGTGATGGAATACTCCCCACTCGCCTGGATGGGCGTCGGGATAGAATTGAAAACCAGAGAAATTATGCGCAACTTGTTTCAGACCCAAGTTAGACCATACCCGGAGCACTGTGCACAGTTCCAGTCTCCATATCCCTCGGTTAGACCCACACTCGGAGCACTGTGCACAGTTCCAGTCTCCATATCCCTCGGTTAGACCCACACTCGGAGCACTGTGCACAGTTCCAGTCTCCGTATCCCTCGGTTAGACCCACACTCGGAGCACTGTGCACAGTTCCGGTCTCCATATCCCTCGGTTAGACCCACACCCGGAGCACTGTGCACAGTTCCAGTCTCCGTATCCCTCGGTTAGACCCACACTCGGAGCACTGTGCACAGTTCCGGTCTCCATATCCCTCGGTTAGACCCACACTCGGAGCACTGTGCACAGTTCCAGTCTCCATATCCCTCGGTTAGACCCACACTCGGAGCACTGTGCACAGTTCCAGTCTCCATATCCCTCGGTTAGACCACACTCGGAGCACTGTGCACAGTTCCAGTCTCCATATCCCTCGGTTAGACCCACACTCGGAGCACTGTGCACAGTTCCGGTCTCCATGTCCCTCGGTTAGACCCACACTCGGAGCACCGTGCACAGTTCTAGTCTCCATATCCCTCGGTTAGACCCACACTCGGAGCACCGTGCACAGTTCTAGTCTCCGTATCCTTCGGTTAGACCACACTCGGAGCACTGTGCACAGTTCTGGTCTCCATATCCCTTGGTTAGGCCACACTCGGAGCACTGTGCACAGTTCCGGTCTTCATATCCCTCGGTTAGACCCACACTCGGAGCACTGTGCACTGTTCCGGTCTCCATATGCCTCTGTTAGACCTCACTCGGAGCACTGTGCACAGTTCCGGTCTCCGTATCCGTGGGGAAGTTGTTGGAGAAGATTCTTAGAGATAGGATGTATGCGCATTTAGAAAGGAATAATCTCATTAACGATAGTCAGCATGGTTTTGTGAGAGGGAGGTCATGCCTCACTAACCTGGTGGAGTTTGTTAAAGAATATAAAGACTGACAAATCCCCAGGGCCTGATGGAATCTATCCAAGGCTGCTCAGGGAGATAGATGAAATCGCTGGGCCTCTGACGCAAATCTTTGTCTCGTCACTGGACGCACGTGAGGTCCCAGAGGATTGGAGGATAGCTAATGTGGTCCCGTTATTTAAGAAGGGTAGGAAGGATAACCCGGGTAATTATAGGCCGGTGAGCTTGACGTCCGTGGTGGGGAAGTTGTTGGAGAGGATTCTTAGAGATAGGATGTATGCGCATTTAGAAAGGAATAAACTCATTAACGATAGTCAGCATGGTTTTGTGAGAGGGAGGTCATGCCTCACTAACCTGGTGGAGTTTTTTGAAGAAGTGACCAGAATGGTTGACGAGGGAAGGGCCATGGATGTCGTCTATATGGACTTTAGTAAAGCGTTTGACAAAGTCCCTCATGGTAGACTGGTGAAAAAGGTTGGATCTGATGGGATAAAGGGGGAGGTGGCTAGATGGGTGGAGAACTGGCTTGGTCACAGGAGACAGAGGGTGGTAGTGGAAGGGTCTTTTTCCGGCTGGAGGCCTGTGACTAGTTGTGTACCGCAGGGCTCTGTATTGGGACCTCTGCTGTTTGTGATTTATATAAATGATCTGGAAGAAGGTGTAACTGGGGTGATCAGTAAGTTTGCGGACGACACAAAATTGGCAGGACTTGCAGATAGTGAGGAGCATTGTCAGAAGCTACAGAAGGATATAGATAGGCTGGAAATTTGGGCAAAGAAATGGCAGATGGAGTTCAATCCTGATAAATTCGAAGTGATGCATTTTGGTAGAAATAATGTAGGGAGGAGCTATACGATAAATGGCAGAACCATAAAGGGTGTAGATACGCAGAGGGACCTGGGTGTGCAAGGCCACAGATCCTTGAAGGTGACGTCACAGGTGGAGAAGGTGGTGAAGAAGGCATATGGCATGCTTGCCTTTATAGGACGGGGCATAGAGTATAAAAGTTGGGGTCTGATGTTGCAGATGTATAGAACGTTGGTTCGGCCGCACCTGGAATACTGCGTCCAGTTCTGGTCGCCGCACTACCAGAAGGACGTGGAGGCTTTGGAGAGAGTACAGAGGAGGTTTAGCAGGATGTTGCCTGGTATGGAGGGGCTTAGTTATGAGGAGAGATTGGGTAAACTGGGGTTGTTCTCACTGGAAAGATGGAGGATGAGGGGTGACCTAATAGAGGTGTATAAAATATGTCCTTCTGATATCTATGACCCCTTGTGTTCGTCACCTCCAACCTGGGAAAAAGCTTCCCACTGTTCACCCTATCTATGCCCTTCATAATTTTATACACCTCTATTAGGTCGCCCCTCATCCTCCGTCTTTCCAGGGAGAACAACCCCAGTTTACCCAATCTCTCCTCATAGCTAAGACCCTCCATACCAGGAAACATCCTGGTAAACCTTTTCTGTACTCCAAAATCTCCACGTCCTTCTGGTAG
The DNA here is from genome assembly GCF_964213995.1 of Mustelus asterias. NCBI lineage: Eukaryota > Metazoa > Chordata > Chondrichthyes > Carcharhiniformes > Triakidae > Mustelus > Mustelus asterias. The sequence goes on along the minus strand of NW_027594739.1, from coordinate 8,992 downwards.
TGTGGCGACTAGAACTGGACGCAGTATTCCAAATGTGGCCTAACCAGCGTTCTATACAGCTGCAACATCACATGCCAACTTTTATATTCTATGCCCCGTCCAATAAAAGCAAGCATGCCATATGCCTTCTTCACCACCTTCTCCACCTGTGCTGCCACCTTTAAGGATCTGTGGACTTGTACACCCAGGTCCCTCTGTGTGTCTATACTCCTGATGGTTCTGCCATTTATTGTATAGCTCCCCCTTACATTAGATCTACCGAAATGCATCACTTTGCATTTATCTGGATTAAATTCCATCTGCCATTTCTCCGCCCAATGTTCCAGCCTGTCTATATCCTGCTGTATTCTCTGACAATGTTCATCACTATCCGCAACTCCAGCAATCTTCGTGTCGTCCGCAAACTTACTGATCACACCAGCTACATCTTCCTCCGAATTATTTATATATATCACAAACAGCAGAGGTCCCAGTACAGAGCCCTGTGGAACTCCACTCGTCACAGACCTCCAGCCGGAAAAAGACCCCTCCACTGCTGCCCTCTGTCTTCTATGGCTAAGCCAGTTCTCCACCCATCTAGCTAGCTCACCTTTTATCCTGTGAGATTTAACCTTTTGCACCAGCCTGCCATGAGGGACCTTGTCAAACGCTTTACTAAAATCCATATAGTATCCCTCGGTTAGACCACACTCGGAGCACTGTGCACAGTTCAAGTCTCCATATCCCTCAGTTAGATCACATTTGGAGCATTTGCACAGTTCCAGTCTCCACATCCCTCGGTTAGACCAACACTCGGAGCACTGTGCACAGTTCCAGTCTCCATATCCCTCGGTTAGACCACACTCGGAGCAGTGCGCACAGTTCCAGTCTCCATATCCCTCGGTTAGACCACACTGGGAGCACTGTGCACAGTTCCAGTCTCCATATCCCTCGGTTAGACCCACACTGGGAGCACTGTGCACAGTTCCAGTCTCCATATCCCTCGGTTAGACCCACACTGGGGCATTGTGCACAGTTCCGGTCTCCATATCCCTCAGTTAGACCACACTCGGTGCACTGTGCACAGTTCCAGTCTCCATATCCCTCGGTTAGACCCACACTCGGAGCACTGTGCACAGTTCCAGTCTCCATATCCCTCGGTGAGACCTACACTCGGAGCACTGTGCACAGTTCCAGTCTCCATATCTCTCAGTTAGACCACACTCGGAGCACTGTGCACAGTTCCTGTCTCCATGTCCCTCGGTTAGACCGACACTCGGAGCACTGTGCACAGTTCCAGTCTCCGTATCCCTTGGTTAGACCCACACTCGGGGCACTGTGCACAGTTCCGGTCTCCATATCCCTCAGTTAGACCCACACTCGGAGCACTGTGCACAGTTCCAGTCTCCATATCCCTCGGTTAGACCACACTCGGAGCACTGTGCACAGTTCCAGTCTCCATATCCCTCGGTTAGACCCACACTCGGAGCACTGTGCACAGTTCCAGTCTCCATATCCCTCGGTTACACCACACTCGGAGCACTGTGCACAGTTCCAGTCTCCATATCCCTCAGTTAGACCACACTCGGAGCACTGTGCACAGTTCCAGTCTCCATATCCCTCGGTGAGACCGACACTCGGAGCACTGTGCACAGTTCCAGTCTCCGTATCCCTCGGTTAGACCCACACTCGGAGCACTGTGCACAGTTCCGGTCTCCATATCCCTCGGTTAGACCACACTGGGAGCACTGTGCACTGTTCCAGTCTCCATATCCCTCGGTTAGACCCACACTCGGAGCACTGTGCACAGTTCCAGTCTCCAATCCCTCGGTTAGACCACACTGGGGCATTGTGCACAGTTCCAGTCTCCATATCCCTCGGTTAGACCACACTGGGAGCACTGTGCACAGTTCCAGTCTCCATATCCCTCGGTTAGACCCACACTCGGAGCACTGTGCACAGTTCCGGTCTCCATATCCCTCGGTTAGACCACACTCGGAGCACTGTGCACAGTTCCAGTCTCCATATCCCTCGGTTAGACCACACTGGGGCACTGTGCACAGTTGCAGTCTCCATATCCCTCGGTTACACCACACTCGGAGCACTGTGCACAGTTCCGGTCTCCATATCCCTCGGTTAGAACCACACTCGGAGCACTGTGCACAGTTCCGGTCTCCATATCCCTCGGTTAGATCACATTCGGAGCACTGTGCACAGTTCCAGTCTCCATATCCCTCGGTTAGACCCACACTCGGAGCACTGTGCACAGTTCCAGTCTCCATATCCCTCGGTTAGACCCACACTCGGAGCACTGTGCACAGTTCCAGTCTCCGTATCTCTCAGTTAGATCACACTCGGAGCACTGTGCACAGTTCCAGTCTCCATATCCCTCGGTTAGACCCACACTCGGAGCACTGTGCACAGTTCCAGTCTCCATATCCCTCGGTTAGACCCACACTCGGGGCACTGTGCGCAGTTCCAGTCTCCATATCCCTCGGTTAGACCCACACTCGGAGCTCTGTGCACAGTTCCAGTCTCCATATCCCTCGGTTAGACCCACACTCGGAGCACTGTGCACAGTTCCAGTCTCCATATCTCTCAGTTAGATCACACTCGGAGCACTGTGCACAGTTCCAGTCTCCATATCCCTCGGTTAGACCCACACTCGGAGCACTGTGCACAGTTCCAGTCTCCATATCCCTCGGTTAGACCCACACTCGGGGCACTGTGCACAGTTCCAGTCTCCCTATCCCTCGGTTAGACCCACACTCGGAGCACTGTGCACAGTTCCAGTCTCCGTATCCCTCGGTTCGACCCACACTCGGAGCACTGTGCACAGTTCCAGTCTCCATATCCCTCGGTTAGACCCACACTCGGAGCACTGTGCACAGTTCCAGTCTCCATATCCCTCGGTTAGACCCACACTCGGGGCACTGTGCGCAGTTCCAGTCTCCATATCCCTCGGTTAGACCCACACTCGGAGCTCTGTGCACAGTTCCAGTCTCCATATCCCTCGGTTAGACCCACACTCGGAGCACTGTGCACAGTTCCAGTCTCCATATCCCTCGGTTAGACCCACACTCGGAGCACTGTGCACAGTTCCAGTCTCCGTATCCCTCGGTTCGACCCACACTCGGAGCACTGTGCACAGTTCCAGTCTCCATATCCCTCGGTTAGACCCACACTCGGAGCACTGTGCACAGTTCCAGTCTCCATATCCCTCGGTTAGACCCACACTCGGGGCACTGTGCGCAGTTCCAGTCTCCATATCCCTCGGTTAGACCCACACTCGGAGCTCTGTGCACAGTTCCAGTCTCCATATCCCTCGGTTAGACCCACACTCGGAGCACTGTGCACAGTTCCAGTCTCCATATCTCTCAGTTAGATCACACTCGGAGCACTGTGCACAGTTCCAGTCTCCATATCCCTCGGTTAGACCCACACTCGGAGCACTGTGCACAGTTCCAGTCTCCATATCTCTCAGTTAGATCACACTCGGAGCACTGTGCACAGTTCCAGTCTTCATATCCCTCGGTTAGACCCACACTCGGAGCACTGTGCACAGTTCCAGTCTCCATATCCCTCGGTTAGACCCACACTCGGGGCATTGTGCACAGTTCCAGTCTCCGTATCCCTTGGTTCGACCCACACTCGGAGCACTGTGCACAGTTCCAGTCTCCATATCCCTCGGTTAGACCCACACTTTCTCTGGGACAGGGAAGGCTGTGGGTGTGAGCTGACAGACGTCATTAAAATTCTGAATGGGCAGGAGGGGGAAGAATGTGGGACTCGCTCCATCACTGCACCGACCGTAACCCCCAGGATGTTGATAGTGGGGGATTCAGTGATGGTAACCCCCAGGATGTTGATAGTGGGGGTTTCAGTGATGGTGACCCCCAGGATGTTGATAGTGGGGGATTCAGTGATGGTAACCCCCAGGATGTTGATAGTGGGGGATTCAGTGATGGGAACCCCCAGGATGTTGATAGTGGGGGATTCAGTGATGGTAACCCCCAGGATGTTGATAGTGGGGGGGATTCAGTGATGGTGACCCCCAGGATGTTGATAGTGGGGGATTCAGTGATGGTAATGCCATTGAATGTTTAGCAGGCGATGGTTAGATCCTCTCTTGTTTCAGATGGTCACTGCCTGGCACTTTACAGCACACACATTTTGGTATCCTGTCATGGGATGTCACTGGCCAGGCCCAGCATCTGTTCCCCATTCCTGGTGGCACAGTGGTTAGCACCGCTGCCTCACAGCGCCAGGAACCCGGGTTCCATTCCCGGCTCGGGTCACTGCCTGTGTGGAGTCTCAGGTTCGCCCCGTGTCTGCGTGGGTTTCCTCCGGGTGCTCCGGTTTCCTCCCACAGTCTGAAAGACGTGCTGGTTAGGGTGGATTGGCCGTGCTAAATTCTCCCTCAGTGTACCCGAACAGGCGCCGGAGTGTGGCGACTGGGCGATTTTCACAGTAACTTCATTGCAGTGTTAATGTAAGCCAACACGTGACCCCAATCAACAAATTGCCCCTTGGGAAGGGGGTGGGTGAGCCGCCATCTTGAACTCGCTGCAGTCCCCGAGTGGTGTAGGTACACCCACAGTGCTGTTAGGGAGGGGGTGCCAGGATTTTGACCCCAGCGACAGTGAAGGAACGGACGATATATTTCCAAGTCGGGATGGTGAGTGACTCGGAGGGGAGCCTCCAGGTGGGGGTGTTCCCAGGTATCTGCTGCCCTTTTCCTTCTAGATGGTAGAGGTGGTGGGTTTGGAAGGTGCTGGTGCTCCGAGTTATTTTCACCCTGAGCTCCCAATCCCAATCCCAATTCGCTGCGAGATTACTCACCCAGATAGTATTTCCGACACAGCACCAGCTTATCCTCATTGCTCACTCTCTCCAGATTCATCCTGCAAGGCAGATTGCAGCCCTATAGCACAGCTCAGCTACCTGCAGAGAGAGAGAGGGGGAGGGGGCAGAGAGAGGGGGGGGGGGCAGAGAGGGGGGGCAGAGAGGGGGGGGGCAGAGAGGGGGGGGGCAGAGAGGGGGGGGGGGCAGAGAGGGGGGGGCAGAGAGGGGGGGTGGCAGAGAGGGGTGTGGCAGAGAAGGGGGGTGGCAGAGAGGGGGGGTTGCAGAGAGGGGGGTGGCAGAGAGGGGGGTGGCAGAGAGGGGGGGTGGCAGAGAGGGGGGTGGCAGAGAGGGGGGGTGGCAGAGAGGGGGGGTGGCAGAGAGGGGGGGTGGCAGAGAGGGGGTGGCAGAGAGGGGGTGGCAGAGGGGGGGTGGCAGAGAGGGGGGGCAGAGAGGGGTGTGGCAGAGAGGGGGGTGGCAGAGAGGGGGGGTGGCAGAGAGGGGGTGGCAGAGAGGGGGTGGCAGAGAGGGGGGGTGGCAGAGAGGGGGTGGCAGAGAGGGGGGTGGCAGAGAGGGGGGGTGGCAGAGGGGGGGTGGCAGAGGGGGGGTGGCAGAGAGGGGGGGTGGCAGAGGGGGGGTGGCAGAGAGGGGGTGGCAGAGGGGGGGTGGCAGAGAGGGGGTGGCAGAGAGGGGGTGGCAGAGAGGGGGTGGCAGAGAGGGGGGGTGGCAGAGAGGGGGGTGGCAGAGGGGGGTGGCAGAGAGGGGGGGGCAGAGAGGGGGTGGCAGAGGGGGGGGCAGAGAGGGGGGTGGCAGAGGGGGGTGGCAGAGAGGGGGGGGCAGAGAGGGGGTGGCAGAGAGGGGGGGTGGCAGAGAGGGGGGTGGCAGAGGGGGGTGGCAGAGAGGGGGGGGCAGAGAGGGGGTGGCAGAGGGGGGGGGCAGAGAGGGGGGGCAGAGAGAGAGGGGGGAATATTAAACTCTGGAACTTGATTTTCCTTCAATTCTCTCCCTCATTAACACCCCCACCGCACTTTCACCCCCCCTCCCCCTCCACCCTCTCCATCCAACACTCCTTCCCTCGACACCCCCCTCAACCCCTCCCAAACCCCCTCCCGACTTCCTCCACCCCCTTCCTCACCCTCTCTCTCTCTCAGTGCGCATGTGTAACTGCCGCAGTGCCTGCCGGGAGGAGCTGCTCCGCGGCGGGAACTACATTTCCCAGAATCCCCCGCGCCACCTCAGCCCCGCGGCATGCCGGGAGCAGCAGAAAAGAAAACAAATTCCCCTCCCTCCTCCCGCCACTGGATCCGCTCCCCCCCCCCGCGGCTCCCGGACGCAGCGGGAATTCATTTCCCCGGCAGGGAGTGGAAATGAAGCGAGTTTTAATCTGGGCCCCGCCCCCTGAGAGCAGGAGGGGAGGGCGGAGAGAAGAACTGGACTGAGCGCGTGCGCGCGGCAGGGCGGTGGCACCTCCAGGACTGGAGAGGGCGCTGCAGCTGGAGGAGCAGAGAGGGGAATGGGGGGGATAGTGAGGGAGAATGGGGGGGATAGTGAGGGGAATGGGGGGGATAGTGAGGGGAATGGGGGGATAGTGAGGGGGAATGGGGGGATAGTGAGGGGAATGGGGGGATAGTGAGGGGAATGGGGGGATAGTGAGGGGGAATGGGGGGATAGTGAGGGGAATGGGGGGATAGTGAGGGGAATGGGGGGATAGTGAGGGAGAATGGGGGGATAGTGAGGGGAATGGGGGGATAGTGAGGGGAATGGGGGGATAGTGAGGGGAATGGGGGGATAGTGAGGGGGAATGGGGGGATAGTGAGGGGAATGGGGGGATAGTGAGGGGAATGGGGGGATAGTGAGGGGAATGGGGGGATAGTGAGGGGGAATGGGGGGACAGTGAGGGGAATGGGGGGATAGTGAGGGGAATGGGGGGATAGTGAGGGGAATGGGGGGATAGTGAGGGAGAATGGGGGGATAGTGAGGGAGAATGGGGGGATAGTGAGGGAGAATGGGGGGATAGTGAGGGAGAATGGGGGGATAGTGAGGGGAATGGGAGGGATAGTGAGGGGAATGGGGGGGATAGTGAGGGGAATGGGGGGATAGTGAGGGGAATGGGGGGATAGTGAGGGGGAATGGGGGGATAGTGAGGGGGAATGGGGGGACAGTGAGGGGAATGGGGGGACAGTGAGGGGAATGGGGGGGATAGTGAGGGGGAATGGGGGGATAGTGAGGGGAATGGGGGGATAGTGAAGGGAATGGGGGGATAGTGAGGGAGAATGGGGGGATAGTGAGGGAGAATGGGGGGATAGTGAGGGGAATGGGGGGGATAGTGAGGGAGAATGGGGGGATAGTGAGGGGAATGGGGGGATAGTGAGGGAGAATGGGGGGGATAGTGAGGGGAATGGGGGGGATAGTGAGGGGAATGGGGGGACAGTGAGGGGGAATGGGGGGATAGTGAGGGGAATGGGGGGACAGTGAGGAGGAATGGGGGGATAGTGAGGAGGAATGGGGGGATAGTGAGGGGGAATGGGGGGATAGTGAGGGAGAATGGGGGGGATAGTGAGGGGAATGGGGGGATAGTGAGGGGAATGGGGGGACAGTGAGGGGGAATGGGGGGATAGTGAGGGGAATGGGGGGTCAGTGAGGAGGAATGGGGGGATAGTGAGGGGAATGGGGGGGATAGTGAGGGAGAATGGGGGGGATAGTGAGGGGAATGGGGGGGATAGCGAGGGGAATGGGGGGGATAGTGAGGGGGAATGGGGGGATAGTGAGGGGAATGGGGGGATAGTGAAGGGAATGGGGGGATAGTGAGGGAGAATGGGGGGGATAGTGAAGGGAATGGGGGGATAGTGAGGGTAATGGGGGGATAGTGAGGGGAATGGGGGGATAGTGAGGGGAATGGGGGGATAGTGAGGGGCATGGGGGGATAGTGAGGGGAATGGGGAGATAGTGAGGGGAATGGGGGGATAGTGAGGGGAATGGGGGGATAGTGAGGGGAATGGGGGGATAGTGAGGGGGAATGGGGGGATAGTGAGGAGCATGGGGGGGATAGTGAGGGGAATGGGGAGATAGTGAGGGGAATGGGGGGATAGTGAGGGGAATGGGGGATAGTGAGGGGAATGGGGGATAGTGAGGAGGAATGGGGGGATAGTGAGGGGAACGGGGGGATAGTGAGGGAGAATGGGGGGGATAGTGAGGGGAATGGGGGGGATAGCGAGGGGAATGGGGGGGATAGTGAGGGGGAATGGGGGGATAGTGAGGGGAATGGGGGGATAGTGAACGGAATGGGGGAATAGTGAGGGAGTGGGGGGTTAAGTGAAGGGAATGGGGGGATAGTGAGGGTAATGGGGGGATAGTGAGGGGAATGGGGGGATAGTGAGGGGCATGGGGGGATAGTGAGGGGAATGGGGAGATAGTGAGGGGAATGGGGGGATAGTGAGGGGAATGGGGGGATAGTGAGGGGAATGGGGGGATAGTGAGGGGGAATGGGGGGATAGTGAGGAGCATGGGGGGATAGTGAGGGGAATGGGGAGATAGTGAGGGGAATGGGGGGATAGTGAGGGGAATGGGGGATAGTGTGGGGAATGGGGGGATAGTGAGGGGAATGGGGGGATAGTGAGGGGAATGGGGGATAGTGTGGGGAATGGGGGGATAGTGAGGGGAATGGGGGGATAGTGAGGGGAATGGGGGGATAGTGAGGGAGAATGGGGGGATAGTGAGGGGAATGGGGGATAGTGAAGGGAATGGGGGATAGTGAGGGGAATGGGGGGATAGTGAGGGGAATGGGGGGATAGTGAGGGGAATGGGGGGATAGTGAGGGGAATGGGGGGATAGTGAGGGGAATGGGGGGATAGTGAGGGGAATGGGGGGATAGTGAGGGGAATGGGGGGATAGTGAGGGGAATGGGGGGATAGTGAGGGGAATGGGGGGATAGTGAGGGAGAATGGGGGGATAGTGAGGGGAATGGGGGGATAGTGAGGGGAATGGGGGGATAGTGAGGGGAATGGGGGGATAGTGAGGGGAATGGGGGGATAGTGAGGGTGGGATGGGGGGGATAGTGAGGGGAATGGGGGGATAGTGAGGGGAATGGGGGGATAGTGAGGGATGGGGGGATGTGGAGGGTGGGGATGGGGGGTGTGGTGGGGGAATGGGGGGTGGTGAGGGGAATGGGGGG
>NW_027594738.1:0-13434 GCF_964213995.1 Mustelus asterias | reverse complement strand
GTGTGTGTATGTGAGACAGTGTGTGTGAGATGTGAGTGTGTGAGAGAGTGTGTGAGTGTGAATGTGTGTGTCTGAGTGTGTGTGTGAGAGTGTGTGTGAGTGTGTGCGTGAGAGTGTGTGTGTGTGAGTGTCTGTCTGAGAGAGAATGTGTGAGAGTGTGTGAGTGTGTGTGGGAGAGCGTATGAGAGAGAGAGTGTGTGTGTGAGACAGTGTGTGTGTGTATGTGAGTGTGTGCGAGTATGAGAGTGTATGTGAGAGTGTGTGTGAGAGAGAATGAGAGAGTGTGTGTGTGTGTTTGTGTATGTGAGACAGTATGTGTGTGTGTGTGTTTGAGAGTGTGTGTGAGAAAGAGTGAGAGAGTGAGTGAGCGAGCGAGTGTGTGTGTGTGAGAAAGTGAGCGAGTGAGAGTGTGTGAGTGTGAGTGAGCGAGTGCGTGTGTGTGAGAAAGTGAGTGAGTGTGAGTGAGTGAGCGAGCGTGTGTAAGAAAGTGAGTGAGCGTGCGTGTGTGTGTGTATACAAACCCTCAGTCTCCGTGCTGCCATGTAGTCCCTCCCTGTCACTGTGTTGTTGTCTGAGTTGACGGTGAGATCTCTCAGACACGGGTACGCCCAAGACCGCAAGAAACTCCAAAGGGTCGTGAATGTAGCCCAATCCATCTCGCAAACCAGCCTCCCATCCATTGACTGTCTACACTTCCCATTGCCTCGGAAAAGCAGCCAGCATAATTAAGGACCCCACGCACCCCGGACATTCTCTCTTCCACCTTCTTCCATCGGGAAAAAGATACAAAATTCTGAGGTCACATACCAACCGACTCAAGAACAGCTTCTTCCCTGCTGCTGTCAGACCTTTGAATGGACCTACCTCGCATTAAGTTGATCTTTCTCTACACCCTAGCTATGACTGTAACACTACATTCTGCACTCTCTCCTTTCCTTCTCTATGAACGGTATGCTTTGTCTGTATAGCGCGCAAGAAACAATACTTTTCACTGTAGTTTAATACATGTGACAATAATAAACCAAATCTAATCGGTTTTACTGAAATCACTTTATTAAATACAGAGTCGTGTTGCTGGCATTGAGAAAATGTAAACATATTTAAAAATATAATTGAAGATTCTGATTAAATGTACAATATTTATACAGGAGAATGTGCCTGGACAGTCTGCGGTAAACTCGACAAGCGAGAGCGTTATCCGCAAAAAGATTTAACTTTGGAATGTTCCACACACACTGATCCAGCTCCCGCTCCGATCCCTGCTCGGTATCCACTTGGTCACATGCTCCTCACGGTCGGTCACATGATGCACAGCATCAGCTGACGTGGAGAGTTTTTTTTGCTGTTGAGGAGTGTGGCTCATCGACTGGGTGAGGCTTCACACCATGGTGGCTCGCCGTTGCTGGAGCGTGAGAGTTGGAGAATCGAGAGGAGATTGGCTACTGCTGGGCTCAGGCTGCTGGGAGAGAGAGGAGGGTTCATCCACAGATCCAATCCCCTTCCCGTTCACTCCCACCGTACACAATCCCAATCCCCTTCCCATTCGCTCCCACTGTACACAATCCCAATCCCCTTCCCGTTCACTCCCACTGTACACAATCCCAATCCCCTTCCCATTCGCTCCCACTGTACACAATCCTAATCCCCTTCCCATTCGCTCCCACTGTACACAATCCCAATCCCCTTCCCGTTCACTCCCACCGTACACAATCCCAATCCCCTTCCCATTCACTCCCACCGTACACAATCCCAATCCCCTTCCCATTCGCTCCCACTGTACACAATCCCAATCCCCTTCCCGTTCACTCCCACTGTACACAATCCCAATCCCCTTCCCATTCACTCCCACTGTACACAATCCCAATCCCCTTCCCATTCGCTCCCACTGTACACAATCCCAATTCCAAACCCCTTCCCGTTCACTCCCACTGTACACAATCCCAATCCCCTTCCCGTTCACTCCCACTGTACACAATCCCAATCCCCTTCCCATTCACTCCCATTGTACACAATCCCAAACCCCTTCCCGTTCACTCCCACTGTGCACAATCCCAATTCCAAACCCCTTCCCATTCACTCCCACTGTACACAATCCCAATTCCAATCCCCTTCCCGTTCACTCCCACTGTACACAATCCCAATCCCCTTCCCATTCACTCCCATTGTACACAATCCCAAACCCCTTCCCGTTCACTCCCACTGTACACAATCCCAATTCCAAACCCCTTCCCATTCACTCCCACTGTACACAATCCCAATCCCCTTCCCATTCGCTCCCACTGTACACAATCCCAATTCCAATCCCCTTCCCATTCGCTCCCACTGTACACAATCCCAATTCCAAACCCCTTCCCATTCACTCCCATTGTACACAATCCCAAACCCCTTCCCGTTCACTCCCACTGGACACAATCCCAATTCCAATCCCCTTCCCATTCGCTCCCACTGTACACAATCCCAATTCCAAACCCCTTCCCATTCACTCCCATTGTACACAATCCCAAACCCCTTCCCGTTCACTCCCACTGGACACAATCCCAATCCCAAACTCCTCTCCATTCACTCTCACTGTAAACAATCCCAATGGACCCAAATCCCTTCCCATTCACTCCCTCTGTACACAATCCCAATCCCAAACCCCTTCCCATTCACTCCCACTGGACACAATCCCAATCCCCTTCCCATTCACTCCCACTGGACACAATCCCAATCCCAAACCTCTTCCCGTTCACATCCACTCTACCCAATCCCAATGGACACAAACCCCTTCCCATTCACTCCCACTGGACAGAATTCCAATCCCCTTCCCACTCACTCCCACTGTACAATCCCAATGGACCCCAATCCCTTCCCATTCACTCCCACTGGACACAGTCCCAATCTCAAACCCCTTCCCATTCACTCCCACTGGACACAGTCCCAATCTCAAACCCCTTCCCATTCGCTCCCACTCTACACAATCCCAATGGACCTAAGCCCCATTCATTCGGGATACTTGGGATGGTGTTATCCGACCATGGCCTGTTTCCCGATGTGAGCTGTGACTGTATTTACCATTCTGTCGGGAGAGGGAGCTGTCTCGGAGACACTCGCTGGGGGTTTCCTATCCCGCGATCGCCAGTTTGAAATGGCGTACGGTGCATTGAGATAGAAAGGGTTGGGGGACATGGAACTCTCTCGATCCCAGTCCTCAGTGTTCTGGAACGATACAGAGGAAGAAGGGCTATCAGCAAGACAGAATGGCCTGAATAACCAGAAGCAAACAGGAATATCTACAATCTATAGATGCAGTAACGCAATTCCAGACATTTACTTAGCGCCAGTCCCCACTTCAACACATCTCTCCCCGGGAAGCCTCTCTCTCCCCGGGAAGCCCCTCTCTCCCCGGGAAGCCCCTCTCTCCCCGGGAAGCCCCTCTCTCCCCGGGAAGCCCCTCTCTCCCCGGGAAGCCCCTCTCTCCCCGGGAAGCCCCTCTCTCCCCGGGAAGCCCCTCTCTCCCCGGGAAGCCCCTCTCTCCCCGGGAAGCCCCTCTCTCCCCGGGAAGCCCCTCTCTCCCCGGGAAGCCCCTCTCTCCCCTGGAAGCCCCTCTCTCCCCTGGAAGCCCCTCTCTCCCCTGGAAGCCCCTCTCTCCCCCGGAAGCCCCTCTCTCTCGGGGAAGCCCGTCTCTCTCGGGGAAGCCCGTCTCTCTCGGGGAAGCCCGTCTCTCTCGGGGAAGCCCGTCTCTCTCGGGGAAGCCCGTCTCTCTCTGGGAAGTGCATCTCTCTGGGAAGTGCATCTCTCTGGGAAGGGCATCTCTCTGGGAAGGGCATCTCTCTGGGAAGGGCATCTCTCTGGGAAGTGCATCTCTCTGGGAAGTGCATCTCTCTGGGAAGTGCATCTCTCTGGGAAGTGCATCTCTGTGGGAAGTGCATCTCTGTGGGAAGTGCATCTCTGTGGGAAGTGCATCTCTCTGGGAAGTGCATCTCTCTGGGAAGTGCATCTCTCTGGGAAGCTGTCGCTCCGATCCGGAATGCTGACAACCTTGCCCGAGTCTGGGCCATTCCCGAATTCGGAGAACGGGCTCCGATTAGGGGGAGAGGGACGTGAGTGTGAACAGCAAAGGGTGACTGTTCTGATTGGCTGTTCAGTACCTTCTCCCCCCGCACCCACCCAGCACCTTCCCTCGCACAGGGAGCGCAGCGTCACCCCGGACCCTCCCCCGCACCCACCCCGGACCCTCCCCCGCACCCACCCTGCACCGTCCCTCGCACAGGGAGCGCAGCGTCACCCCGGACCCTCCCCCGCACCACCCCGGACCCTCCCCCGCACCCACCCCGGACCCTCCCCCGCACCCACCCCGGACCCACCCTGCACCTTCCCTCGCACAGGGAGCGCAGCGTCACCCCGGACCCTCCCCTGCACCCACCCCGGACCCTCCCCCGCACCCACCCCGGACCCTCCCCCACACCCACCCAGCACCATCTCTCGTACAGGGAGCGCAGCGCCACCCCGGACCCTCCCCCGCACCACCCCGGACCCTCCCCCGCACCCACCCCGGACCCTCCCCCGCACCCACCCCGGACCCACCCTGCACCTTCCCTCGCACAGGGAGCGCAGCGCCACCCCGGACCCTCCCCCGCACCCACCCCGGACCCTCCCCCGCACCCACCCTGCACCTTCCCTCGCACAGGGAGCGCAGCGACACCCCGGACCCTCCCCCGCCCCCACCCCGGACCCTCCCCCGCACCCACCCTGCACCTTCCCTCGCACAGGGAGCGCAGCGTCACCCTGGACCCTCCCCCGCACCCACCCCGGACCCTCCCCCGCACCCACCCCGGACCCTCCCCCGCACCCACCCTGCACCTTCCCTCGCACAGGGAGCGCAGCGACACCCCGGACCCTCCCCAGCACCCACCCCGGACCCTCCCCCGCACCCACCCCGGACCCTCCCCCGCACCCACCCCGGACCCTCCCCCGCACAGGGAGCGCAGCGCCACCCCGGACCCTCCCCCGCACCCACCCCGGACCCTCCCCCGCACCCACCCTGCACCTTCCCTCGCACAGGGAGCGCAGCGTCACCCTGGACCCTCCCCCGCACCCACCCCGGACCCTCCCCCGCACCCACCCCGGACCCTCCCCCGCACCCACCCTGCACCTTCCCTCGCACAGGGAGCGCAGCGACACCCCGGACCCTCCCCAGCACCCACCCCGGACCCTCCCCCGCACCCACCCCGGACCCTCCCCCGCACCCACCCCGGACCCTCCCCCGCACCCACCCAGCACCTTCTCTCGCACAGGGAGCGCAGCGACACCCCGGACCCTCCCCCGCACCCACCCCGGACCCTCCCCCGCACAGGGATGCAGCGTCACCCCGGACCCTCCCCCGCACCCACCCCGGACCCTCCCCCGCACCCACCCCGGACCCTCCCCCGCACCCACCCCGGACCCTCCCCCGCACCCACCCCGGACCCTCCCCCGCACCCACCCCGGACCCTCCCCCGCACCCACCCCAGACCCTCCCCCGCACCCACCCAGCACCTTCCCTCGCACAGGGATGCAGCGTCACCCCGGACCCTCCCCCGCACCCACCCCGGACCCTCCCCCGCACCCACCCTGGACCCTCCCCCGCACCCACCCTGCACCTTCCCTCGCACAGGGAGCGCAGCATCACCCCGGACCCTCCGCCGCACCCACCCCGGACCCTCCCCCGCACCCACCCCGGACCCTCCCCCGCACCCACCCCGGACCCTCCCCCGCACCCACCCTGGACCCTCCCCCGCACCCACCCAGCACCGTCTCTCGCACAGGGAGCGCAGCGTCACCCCGGACCCTCCCCCGCACCCACCCTGCACCGTCCCTCGCACAGGGAGCGCAGCGTCACCCCGGACCCTCCCCCGCCCCCACCCCGGACCCTCCCCCGCACCCACCCCGGACCCTCCCCCGCACCCACCCTGCACCTTCCCTCGCACCCACCCCGGACCCTCCCCCGCACCCACCCTGCACCTTCCCTCGCACAGGGAGCGCAGCGACACCCCGGACCCTCCCCCGCACCACCCCGGACCCTCCCCGGACCCTCCCCCGCACCCACCCAGCACCTTCCCTCGCACAGGGAGCGCAGCGACACCCCGGACCCTCCCCCGCACCACCCCGGACCCTCCCCCGCACCCACCCCGGACCCTCCCCCGCACCCACCCCGGACCCTCCCCCCGCACCCACACCGGACCCTCCCCCGCACACACCCAGGACCTTCTCTCGCACAGGGAGCGCAGCGTCACCCCGGACCCTCCCCCGAAACGGGACACCCACCAAAACCGGGCCCCATCAGAGACACTTGCCCCACCCCGGACACCCCCCATCCCCACCCTCCCAACCCAACCCCCCCTCCACCTCACCACCACTCACAAGATCTGTCTTGTTGGAGATGCTTCTCTGTGGGATCCCCGCTCGTGCCTGTGTCACCGGGGCACCCACGGGTGCTGGTAGTTTGGATTCCGTCTGCAGGGTGCTTCCCCAATCGCTTGGACGCTCCTGCGGGGGAAGACTGGACATCAGCAAAACGACGGGGAAAACGATTCGCGGCAACGCAGAACTCATCCGCCTGACCCTCCGACAGTGCAGCCCTCCCTCAGTACTGACCCTCTGACAGTGCGGCACTCCCTCAGTACTGACCCTCTGACAGTGCGGCACTCCCTCAGTACTGACCCTCTGACAGTGCGGCACTCCCTCAGTACTGACCCTCTGACAGTGCGGCGCTCCCTCAGTACTGACCCTCTGACAGTGTAGCACTCCCTCAGTACTGACCCTCTGACAGTGCGGCACTCCCTCAGTACTGACCCTCTGACAGTGCGGCACTCCCTCAGTACTGACCCTCTGACAGTGCGGCACTCCCTCAGTACTGACCCTCTGACAGTGCGGCACTCCCTCAGTACTGACCCTCTGACAGTGCGGCACTCCCTCAGTACTGACCCTCTGACAGTGCGGCACTCCCTCAGTACTGACCCTCTGACAGTGCGGCACTCCCTCAGTACTGACCCTCTGACAGTGCGACACTCCCTCAGTACTGACCCTCTGACAGTGCAGCACTGCCTCAGTACTGACCCTCTGACAGTGCGGCACTCCCTCAGTACTGACCTTCTGACAGTGCGGCACTCCCTCAGTACTGACTCTCTGACAGTGCGGCACTCCCTCAGCACTGACCCTCCGACTGCGCGGCGCTCCCTCAGCACTGACCCTCCGACAGTGCGGCACTCCCTCAGTACTGACCCTCTGACAGTGCGGCACTCCCTCAGTACTGACTCTCTGACAGTGCGGCACTCCCTCAGTACTGACCCTCCGACTGCGCGGCGCTCCCTCAGTACTGACCCTCTGACAGTGCGGCACTCCCTCAGTACTGACCCTCTGACAGTGCGGCACTCCCTCAGTACTGACCCTCTGACAGTGCGGCACTCCCTCAGTACTGACCCTCTGACAGTGCGGCACTCCCTCAGTACTGACCCTCTGACAGTGCGACACTCCCTCAGTACTGACCCTCTGACAGTGCAGCACTGCCTCAGTACTGACCCTCTGACAGTGCGGCACTCCCTCAGTACTGACCTTCTGACAGTGCGGCACTCCCTCAGTACTGACTCTCTGACAGTGCGGCACTCCCTCAGCACTGACCCTCCGACTGCGCGGCGCTCCCTCAGCACTGACCCTCCGACAGTGCGGCACTCCCTCAGTACTGACCCTCTGACAGTGCGGCACTCCCTCAGTACTGACTCTCTGACAGTGCGGCACTCCCTCAGTACTGACCCTCCGACTGCGCGGCGCTCCCTCAGTACTGACCCTCTGACAGTGCGGCACTCCCTCAGTACTGACTCTCTGACAGTGCGGCACTCCCTCAGTACTGACCCTCCGACTGCGCGGCGCTCCCTCAGCACTGACCCTCTGACAGTGCGGCACTCCCTCAGTACTGACCCTCTGACAGTGCGGCACTCCCTCAGCACTGACCCTCTGACAGTGCGGCACTCCCTCAGTACTGACCCTCTGACAGTGCGGCACTCCCTCAGTACTGACCCTCTGACAGTGCGGCACTCCCTCAGTACTGACCCTCTGACAGTGCGGCACTCCCTCAGTACTGACCCTCTGACAGTGCAGCACTCCCTCAGTACTGACCCTCTGACAGTGCAGCACTCCCTCAGTACTGACCCTCTGACAGTGCAGCACTCCCTCAGTACTGACCCTCTGACAGTGCGGCACTCCCTCAGTACTGACCCTCTGACAGTGCGGCACTCCCTCAGTACTGACCCTCTGACAGTGCGGCACTCCCTCAGTACTGACCCTCTGACAGTGCGGCACTCCCTCAGTACTGACCCTCTGACAGTGCGACACTCCCTCAGTACTGACCCTCTGACAGTGCGGCACTCCCTCAGTACTGACCCTCTGACAGTGCGGCACTCCCTCAGTACTGACCCTCTGACAGTGCGGCACTCCCTCAGTACTGACCCTCTGACAGTGCGGCACTCCCTCAGTACTGACCCTCTGACAGTGCGGCACTCCCTCAGTACTGACCCTCTGACAGTGCGGCACTCCCTCAGTACTGACCCTCTGACAGTGCGGCACTCCCTCAGCACTGACCTTCTCCTTGGCTGCAGGTTTCTCAGTCCCAGTTTTCTTCTTCTTGTCTGAAAGGATCAGAGAATTTACATTAAGCTGTGGCACATTCCGGAATGTTCCAGTGCTGAACTCGGATATCGAAAGGAGACCTCAGCTCGGAAGCTGAATGCGGAACTCCAGACACTCCTCAACTGACATACAATCCTCCCTATCTCTGTAACCTCCTCCAGCCCCTACACCCCCTCCCTATCTCTGTAACCTCCTCTAGCCCCTACACCCCTCCCTATCTCTGTAACCTCCTCCTGCCCCGACACCCCTCCCCATCTCTGTAACCTCCTCCTGCCCCTACACCCCTCCCTCTCTCTGTAACCTCCTCCGGCCCCTACACCCCTCCCTATCTCTGTAACCTCCTCCAGTCCCTACACCCCTCCCTATCTCTGTAACCCCCTCCAGCCCCTACACCCCTCCCTATCTCTGTAACCTCCTCCAGCCCCTACACCCCTCCCTACCTCTGTAACCTCCCCCAGCCCCTACACCCCTCCATATCTCTGTAACCTCCTCCAGCCCCTACACCCCCTCCCTATCTCTGTAACCTCCCCCAGCCCCTACACCCCTCCCTATCTCTATAACCTCCTCCAGCCCCTACACCCCTCCCTATCTCTGTAACCTCCTCCTGCCCCTACACCCCTCCCTATCTCTGTAACCTCCTCCAGCCCCTACACCCCCTCCCTATCTCTGTAACCTCCTCCAGCCCCTACACCCCCTCCCTGTCTCTGTAACCTCCTCCAGCCCCTACACCCCTCCCTACCTCTGTAACCTCCCCCAGCCCCTACACCCCTCCATATCTCTGTAACCTCCTCCAGCCCCTACACCCCCTCCCTATCTCTGTAACCTCCTCCAGCCCCTACACCCCCTCCCTATCTCTGTAACCTCCTCCAGCCCCTACACCCCTCCCTACCTCTGTAACCTCCCCCAGCCCCTACACCCCTCCATATCTCTGTAACCTCCTCCAGCCCCTACACCCCCTCCCTATCTCTGTAACCTTCTCCAGCCCCTCCACCCCTCCCTATCTCTGTAACCTCCTCCAGCCCCTATACCCCCTCCCTATCTCTGTAACCTCCTCCAGCCCCTACACCCCTCCCTATCTCTGTAACCTCCCCCAGCCCCTACACCCCTCCCTATCTCTGTAATCTCCTCCAGCCCCTATACCCCCTCCCTATCTCTGTAACCTCCTCCAGCCCCGACACCCCTCCCTATCTCTGTAACCTCCTCCAGCCCCTACACCCCTCCCTATCTCTGTAACCTCCTCCAGCCCCTACACGCCTCCCTATCTCTGTAACCCCCTCCAGCCCCTCCCTATCTCTGTAACCTCCTCCAGCCCCTACACCCCTCCCTCTCTCTGTAACCTCCTCCAGCCCCTACACCCCTCCCTATCTCTGTAACTCCCTCCAGCCTCTCCCTATCTCTGTAACCTCCTCCAGCCCCTACACCCCTCCCTCTCTCTGTAACCCCCTCCAGCCCCTCCCTATCTCTGTAACCTCCTCCAGCCCCTACACCCCTCCCTATCTCTGTAACCCCCTCCAGCCCCTCCCTATCTCTGTAACCTCCTCCAGCCCCTACACCCCTCCCTATCTCTGTAACCCTCTCCAGCCCCTCCCTATCTCTGTAACCCCCTCCAGCCCCTCCCTATCTCTGTAACCCCCTCCAGCCCCTCCCTATCTCTGTAACCCCCTCCAGCCCCTCCCTATCTCTGTAACCCCCTCCAGCCCCTCCCTATCTCTGTAACCCCCTCCAGCCCCTCCCTATCTCTGTAACCTCCACCAGCCCCTACACCCCTCCCTATCTCTGTAACCCCCTCCAGCCCCTACACCCCTCCCTATCTCTGTAACCTCCCCCAGCCCCTACACCCCTCCCTATCTCTGTAACCTCCTCCAGCCCCTACACCCCTCCCTATCTCTGTAACCTCCTCCAGCCCCTACACCCCCTCCCTATCTCTGTAACCTCCTCCAGCCCCTACACCCCTCCCTATCTCTGTAACCTCCTCCAGCCCCTAAACCCCTCCCTACCTCTGTAACCTCCTCCAGCCCCTACACCCCTCCCTCTCTCTGTAACCCCCTCCAGCCCCTACAACCCTCCCTATCTCTGTAACCTCCTCCAGCCCCTACAACCCTCCCTATCTCTGTAACGTCCTCCAGCCCCTACAACCCTCCCTATCTCTGTAACCTCCTCCAGCCCCGACACCCTCCCTATCTCTGTAACCTCCTCCAGCCCCCTGCACCCCTCCCTATCTCTGTAACCTCCTCCAGCCCCTACACCCCTCCCTATCTCTGTAACCTCCTCCAGCCCCTACACCCCTCCCTATCTCTGTAACCTCCTCCAGCCCCTACACCCCTCCCTATCTCTGTAACCTCCTCCAGCCCCTACACCCCTCCCTATCTCTGTAACCTCCTCCAGCCCCTACACCCCTCCCTATCTCTGTAACCTCCTCCAGCCCCTACAACCCTCCCTATCTCTGTAACCTCCTCCAGCCCCTACAACCCTCCCTATCTCTGTAACCTCCTCCAGCCCCGACAACCCTCCCTATCTCTGTAACCTCCTCCAGCCCCGACACCCTCCCTATCTCTGTAACCTCCTCCAGCCCCCTGCACCCCTCCCTATCTCTGTAACCTCCTCCAGCCCCTACACCCCTCCCTATCTCTGTAACCTCCTCCAGCCCCTACACCCCTCCCTATCTCTGTAACCTCCTCCAGCCCCTACACCCCTCCCTGTCTCTGTAACCTCCTCCAGCCCCTACACCCCTCCCTGTCTCTGTAACCTCCTCCAGCCCCTACACTCCTCCCTATCTCTGTAACCTCCTCCAGCCCCTACACCCCTCCCTCTCTCTGTAACTCTCCTCCAGCCCCTACACCCCCTCCCTATCTCTGTAACCTCCCCCAGCCCCTACACCCCTCCCTATCTCTGTAACCTCCTCCAGCCCCTACACCCCCTCCCCATCTCTGTAACCTCCTCCAGCCCCTAAACCCCTCCCTATCTCTCTAACCTCCTCCAGCCCCTAAACCCCTCCCTATCTCTGTAACTCCCTCCAGCCCCTACACCCCTCCCTATCTCTGTAACTCCCTCCAGCCTCTCCCTATCTCTGTAACCTCCTCCAGCCCCTACACCCCTCCCTCTCTTTGTAACCCCCTCCAGCCCCTCCCTATCTCTGTAACCTCCTCCAGCCCCTACACCCCTCCCTATCTCTGTAACCCCCTCCAGCCCCTCCCTATCTCTGTAACCTCCGCCAGCCCCTACACCCCTCCCTATCTCTGTAACCCTCTCCAGCCCCTCCCTATCTCTGTAACCCCCTCCAGCCCCTCCCTATCTCTGTAACCCCCTCCAGCCCCTCCCTATCTCTGTAACCCCCTCCAGCCCCTCCCTATCTCTGTAACCCCCTCCAGCCCCTCCCTATCTCTGTAACCCCCTCCAGCCCCTCCCTATCTCTGTAACCTCCACCAGCCCCTACACCCCTCCCTATCTCTGTAACCCCCTCCAGCCCCTACACCCCTCCCTATCTCTGTAACCTCCCCCAGCCCCTACACCCCTCCCTATCTCTGTAACCTCCTCCAGCCCCTACACCCCTCCCTATCTCTGTAACCTCCTCCAGCCCCTACACCCCCTCCCTATCTCTGTAACCTCCTCCAGCCCCTACACCCCTCCCTATCTCTGTAACCTCCTCCAGCCCCTAAACCCCTCCCTACCTCTGTAACCTCCTCCAGCCCCTACACCCCTCCCTCTCTCTGTAACCCCCTCCAGCCCCTACAACCCTCCCTATCTCTGTAACCTCCTCCAGCCCCTACAACCCTCCCTATCTCTGTAACCTCCTCCAGCCCCTACAACCCTCCCTATCTCTGTAACCTCCTCCAGCCCCGACACCCTCCCTATCTCTGTAACCTCCTCCAGCCCCCTGCACCCCTCCCTATCTCTGTAACCTCCTCCAGCCCCTACACCCCTCCCTATCTCTGTAACCTCCTCCAGCCCCTACACCCCTCCCTATCTCTGTAACCTCCTCCAGCCCCTACACCCCTCCCTATCTCTGTAACCTCCTCCAGCCCCTACACCCCTCCCTATCTCTGTAACCTCCTCCAGCCCCTACACCCCTCCCTATCTCTGTAACCTCCTCCAGCCCCTACAACCCTCCCTATCTCTGTAACCTCCTCCAGCCCCTACAACCCTCCCTATCTCTGTAACCTCCTCCAGCCCCGACAACCCTCCCTATCTCTGTAACCTCCTCCAGCCCCGACACCCTCCCTATCTCTGTAACCTCCTCCAGCCCCCTGCACCCCTCCCTATCGCTGTAACCTCCTCCAGCCCCTACACCCCTCCCTATCTCTGTAACCTCCTCCAGCCCCTACACCCCTCCCTATCTCTGTAACCTCCTCCAGCCCCTACACCCCTCCCTGTCTCTGTAACCTCCTCCAGCCCCTACACCCCTCCCTGTCTCTGTAACCTCCTCCAGCCCCTACACTCCTCCCTATCTCTGTAACCTCCTCCAGCCCCTACACCCCTCCCTCTCTCTGTAACTCTCCTCCAGCCCCTACACCCCCTCCCTATCTCTGTAACCTCCCCCAGCCCCTACACCCCTCCCTATCTCTGTAACCTCCTCCAGCCCCTACAACCCCTCCCCATCTCTGTAACCTCCTCCAGCCCCTACACCCCTCCCTATCTCTGTCACCCCCTCCAGCCCCTAAACCCCTCCCTATCTCTCTAACCTCCTCCAGCCCCTACACCTCTCCCTATCTCTGTAACCCCCTCCAGCCCCTCCCTATCTCTGTAACCTCCTCCAGCCCCTACACCCTCCCTCTCTCTGTAACGTCCTCCAGC
>NW_027594737.1:0-13447 GCF_964213995.1 Mustelus asterias | reverse complement strand
GGGGGGGAGCGAGAGAGAGAGGGGGGGAGCGAGAGAGAGAGGGGGGGGAGCGAGAGAGAGAGGGGGGAGCGAGAGAGAGAGGGGGGAGCGAGAGAGAGAGGGGGGGAGCGAGAGAGAGAGGGGGGAGCGAGAGAGAGAGGGGGGGAGCGAGAGAGAGAGGGGGGAGCGAGAGAGAGAGGGGGGAGCGAGAGAGAGAGGGGGGGAGCGAGAGAGGGGTATGGGAAAATAAAAGAGACATTGTCAGAAACAGCAGAGGCCTCGGATTACACCCTCAAAGCTTCCCTCGAGGTTATACAGAGTTGGTCATGTCACTGCGAGAGGGAGGTGCAGAGAAGGAGGGGGCTCCCTCCACCCAAACTGGTGAAGGCAGCATTCGGCATGCATGGTTTCATCGGTCAGAACATTGAATACAGGAGTTGGGACGTCTTGTTGAAGTTGTACAAGACATTGGTGAGGCCACACTTGGAATACTGTGTACAGTTCTGCTCACCCTATTATAGAAAGGATATTATTAAACTAGAAAGAGTGCAGAAAAGATTTACTAGGATGCTATCGGGACTTGATGGTTTGAGTTATAAGGAGAGGCTGGATAGACTGGGACTTTTTTCTCTGGAGCGTAGGAGGCTGAGGGATGATCTTATAGAGGTCTATAAAATAATGAGGGGCACAGATCAGCTAGATAGTCAATATATTTTCCCAAAGGAAGGGGAGTCTAAACTAGAGGGCAGAGGTTTAAGGTGAGAGGGGAGAGATACAAAAGTGTCCAGAGGGGCAATTATTTCACACAGAGGGTGGTGAGTGTCTGGAACGAGCTGCCAGAGGTAGTAGTAGAGGCGGGTACAATTTTGTCTTTTAAAAAGCATTTAGACAGTTACATGGGTAAGATGGGTATAGAGGGATATGGGCCAAATGCGGGCAATTGGGATTAGCTTCGGGGTTTAAATAAAAAGGGCAGCATGGATAAGTTGGGCCAAAGGGCTTGTTTCCATGCTGTAAACTTCATACTCTGGATACAACGTGAGAAAGCATGAGGTTCTGCACTTTTGGAAGCAAGAACACAGGCACAGACTATTTTCTAAATGGGGAAAGGCTTCGGAAATCAGAAACACAAAGGGACTTGGGATCCTGGTTCAAGATTCTCTGACGGTTAACGTGCAGGTTCAGTCGGCAGTTAGGAAGGCAAATGCAATGTTAGTATTCATGTCCAGAGGGCTATGTCGAGTCTGCACTGACCACAGTCCCACCCAGACCCTATCCCTACAACACCACACATTTACCCTGCTAATCCCCCCAGACACTAAGGGACAATTTAGCATGGCCAATCCACCCAACCCGCACATCTTTGGACACTAAGGTGCAACTTAGCATGGCCAATCCACCCAACCTGCACATCTTTGGACACTAAGGGACAATTTAGCATGGCCAATCCACCCAACCCGCACATCTTTGGACACTAAGGTGCAACTTAGCATGGCCAATCCACCCAACCCGCACATCTTTGGACACTAAGGTGCAACTTAGCATGGCCAATCCACCCAACCCGCACATCTTTGGACACTAAGGGACAATTTAGCATGGCCAACCCACCCATCTTTCAGACTGTGGGAGGAAACCGGAGCACCCGGAGGAAACCCACACAGACACGGGGAGAACGTGCAGACTCCGCACAGACAGTGACCCGAGGCTGGGAATCAGTCCCTGGCACTGATAGGCAGCAGTGCCAACTGACTGTGCCACCGTGCGTGCCACCCCAGAGCAGGGATGGACTTCTGAGGCTTGTATAAGGCTCTGGGCAGACCCCATTTGGAGTATCGTGAGCAGTTCTGGGCCCCGTATCTAAGGAAGGATGTGCTGGGCCTTGGAAAGGGTCCAGAGGAGGTTCACAAGAATGATCCCTGGAATGAAGAGCTTGTCGTGTGAGGAACGGTTGAGGACTCTGGGTCTGTGCTCGTTGGAGTTTAGAAGGATGAGGAGGGGGGATCTTATTGAAACTTACAGGATACTGCGAGGATAGAGTGGACGTGGAGAGGATGTTTCCACCAGTGGGAAAAACTAGAACCAGAGGGAACAACCTCAGGCTGAAGGGACGATCCTTTAAAACAGAGATGAGGAGGAAGTTCTCCAGCCAGAGGGTGGCGAATCTGTGGAACTCTTTGCCGCAGAAGGCTGTGGAGGCCGGGCCATTGAGTGTCTTTAAGACAGAGATAGATGGGTTCCTGATTAATAAGGGGATCAGGGGTTATGGGGAAAAGGCAGGAGAAAGGGGATGAGAAAAATATCAGCCATGGTTGAATGGCGGAGCAGACTCGATGGGCCGAGTGGCCTCATTCTGCTCCGATATTCCCCCTCCCTCCCACCCCCATTGGGGAACAGTCAGCGCAAAGGGGAGGCCATTCCACCTGTTGCGTCTTGCAGTCAGGAATCCACACATGGTCAGGGGGGTCAGCAGGTACATGAGGGCCGAATGGCCTGTCAGCTTGAGTGAAGTGTCTTGTCAGCCCCCCCCCGCCCCCGGCAGACAGGGGGTGGGGAGGACGGCTCCGGGAAAGAGACCGGGGGGGGGGGGGAGGCGCGATGGACCCCTCCCTGCGCGTACCAACCTCCGTAGATGATGCGCACACTCTTGGAGACTTCCTCCGAGACATGGTCCTTCAGCCACTTACGAATCTTATGGTGAATTTCCTGGGCCTGAGAGAGAACACAACAGAGTGAGGGAGAATCATAGAACACCGAGAGTACAGGAGGAGGCCATTCGGCCCATCGAGACTGCACTGACCACACTCTCACTCAAGCCCGAACCCCGTAACCCCACATATTCAGCCTGCTAATTCCCCCTGACACTGAGGGGCAACTTAGCACGGCCAATCCACCCAACCTGCACATCTTTGGACACGAAGGGACAATTTAGCATGGCCAATCCACCCAACCTGCACATCTTTTGGACACGAAGGGACAATTTAGCATGGCCAATCCACCCAACCTGCACATCTTTTGGACACGAAGGGACAATTTAGCACGGCCAATCCACCTAACCTGCACATCTTTGGACACTAAGGGACAATTTAGCACGGCCAATCCACCCAACCTGCACATCTTTGGACACTAAGGGACAATTTAGCATGGCCAATCCACCCAACCTGCACATCTTTGGACACTAAGGGACAATTTAGCACGGCCAATCCACCTAACCTGCACATCTTTGGACAAAGAACAAAGAACAGTACAGCACAGGAAACAGGCCCTTCGGCCCTCCAAGCCTGTGCCGCTCCTTGGTCCAACTAGACCAATCGTTTGTATCCCTCCATTCCCAGGCTGCTCATGTGACTATCCAGGTAAGTCTTAAACGATGTCAGCGTGCCTGCCTCCACCACCCTACTTGGCAGCGCATTCCAGGCCCCCACCACCCTCTGTGTAAAAAACATCCCTCTGATATCTGAGTTATAACAGTCACCATGTGGCAATGTATGCTAAGCATTCAAAAAGTTTTAAATGCACTTTGTGATATGTACACTTGGAGTAGATGCATGTACTTAATTTGGAAATTGTTGGATCATGTTATTTTGTCACATTTCCTGAGGTCTGCTATATCTAAGCATATTTTGGCTAGGCTCTCTTGTGTTACAGAGAGCAGTCCTTACAGGCATTTTGGATGGCTTTTCTGGGATGGATGCCCTTGAGAGACTCCTGTACCTCATTAAGGGACAATTTAGCATGGCCAATCCACCCAACCTGCACATCTTTGGACACTAAGGGGCAATTTAGCATGGCCAATCCACCCAACCTGGACATCTTTGGACACTAAGGGGCAATTTAGCATGGCCAATCCACCCAACCTGCACATCTTTGGACACTAAGGGACAATTTAGCATGGCCAATCCACCTAACCTGCACATCTTTGGACACTAAGGGACAATTTAGCATGGCCAATCCACCCAACCTGCACATCTTTGGACACTAAGGGGCAATTTAGCGTGGCCAATCCACCTAACCTACTCTTTAGACAGTGGGAGGAAACCGGAGCACCCGGAGGAAACCCACGCAGACACGAGGAGAATGTGCAAACTCCACACAGACAGTGACCCGAGCCGGGAATCGAACCCGGGTCCCTGGCGCTGTGAAGCAGCAGTGTGAACCCACTGTGCCACTCATCTCTCGGGTCCTGGGCTGAATCCAGCACTCATTGGCCAATGTTAGTTGTCCCCCCTCCCCTCCCCCCTTGAGAAGGGGAGTCAGTGAGCCGCCATCTTGAACCCACTGGGATCCTCGTGTCAGTATCGGTACATCCATGGCGCTGTCAGGGAGGGAGTTCCAGGATTGTTATTGGACATCAGTCAGTCCCCGTGTGTGGTGTAGGTACACCCACGGCGCTGTTAGGGAGGGAGTTCCAGGATTGTTATTGGACATCAGTCAGTCCCCGTGTGTGGTGTAGGTACACCCACGGTGCTGTTAGGGAGGGAGTTCCAGGATTGTTATTGGACATCAGTCAGTCCCCGTGTGTGGTGTAGGTACACCCACGGCGCTGTTAGGGAGGGTGTTCCAGGATTGTTATTGGACATCAGTCAGTCCCCGTGTGTGGTGTAGGTACACCCACGGTGCTGTTAGGGAGGGAGTTCCAGGATTGTTATTGGACATCAGTCAGTCCCCGTGTGTGGTGTAGGTACACCCACGGTGCTGTTAGGGAGGGAGTTCCAGGATTGTTATTGGACATCAGTCAGTCCCCGTGTGTGGTGTAGGTACACCCACGGTGCTGTTAGGGAGGGAGTTCCAGGATTGTTATTGGACATCAGTCAGTCCCCGTGTGTGGTGTAGGTACACCCACGGCGCTGTTAGGGAGGGAGTTCTAGGATTGTTATTGGACATCAGTCAGTCCCCGTGTGTGGTGTAGGTACACCCACGGCGCTGTTAGGGAGGGAGTTCCGGGATTTCGACCCCAGCCACAGTGAAGGAACGGCCGATATGTTTCCAAGTCGGGGATGGTGTGAGGGGCTCGGAGGGGGGAACTTGCAGGCGGTGGGTGTTCCCCATGTGTCTGCTGCCCTTGTCCTTCTAGATGGTAGAGGTGGTGGGTTTGGAAGGTGCTGTGGAAGGAGCCTTGGCGAGTCGCTGCGGTGCGTCTTGTAGACGGTTCACACGGCTGCCGCTGTGCGTGGGTGGTGGAAGGAGTGAATGTTTGTGGTTAGCGTGTCGATCGAGCGGGGGGGGAGGGGGCTGCTTTGTCCTGGAGGGTGTCGAGCTTTCTCGAGTGTTGTCGGGAGCCGTATCCATCCAGGCGAGTGGAGAGAATCCCATCACACTCCGGACTTGTGTCCTTGTCGATGGTGGGACCGGCTTTGGGGAGGTGGGAGTCAGGAGGGGAGTTACTCTCCGCAGGATTCCCAGCCTCTGTCCTGCTCTGGGAGCCACAGTATTGATATGGCTGGGTCCCAGTTCAGTTTCTGCTCAATGGGAACATATCGCAGTCCAAAGCACAACATGGGGACAAAAAAAAAGGGAATTGCTTGATCAACAGTGCTACGGGGCGATTTGGTACAGTAAAGGTCTCACCAAGTTGGCTTTTCAGTGCTAACTGGAGGTACGACTCCCGTGTGGACAGGAAGGAGTGAACAGGACAAGTCAGGGGGAGGAGTGAGGTATTGGGAAACTATCCCACACAAGCCCCCACCCCCACCGGGACCCACGAACATCGCACTCACCTGCTGAGGTGTGGCTGTTTTGCCAGTTCCAATGGCCCACACGGGTTCGTACGCCAAGACCACATGATCCCATTTCTTCACATTGGCTGCAGAGCAGGAGGGAAAACATGTAAGAAGCCACTGCGGTACTCCCTCAGCACTGACCCTCCCACAGTGCGGCGCTCCCTCAGCACTGACCCTCCCACAGTGCGGCGCTCCCTCAGCACTGACCCTCCCACAGTGAGGCGCTCCCTCAGCACTGACCCTCCCACAGTGCGGCGCTCCCTCAGCACTGACCCTCCCACAGTGCGGCGCTCCCTCAGCACTGACCCTCCCACAGTGCGGCGCTCCCTCAGCACTGACCCTCCCACAGTGCGGCGCTCCCTCAGCACCGACCCTCCCACAGTGCGGCGCTCCCTCAGCACTGACCCTCCCACAGTGCGGCGCTCCCTCAGCACTGACCCTCCCACAGTGCGGTGCTCCCTCAGCACTGACCCTCCCACAGTGCGGCACTCCCTCAGCACTGACCCTCCCACAGTGCGGCGCTCCCTCAGCACTGACCCTCCCACAGTGCGGCGCTCCCTCAGCACTGACCCTCCCACAGTGCGGCGCTCTCTCAGCACTGACCCTCACACAGTGCGGCGCTCCCTCAGCACTGACCCTCCCACAGTGCGGCACTCCCTCAGCACTGACCCTCCCACAGTGCGGCGCTCCCTCAGCACCGACCCTCCCACAGTGCGGCACTCCCTCAGCACTGACCCTCCCACAGTGCGGCACTCCCTCAGCACTGACCCTCCCACAGTGCGGCGCTCCCTCAGCACCGACCCTCCCACAGCGCGGCGCTCCCTCAGCACTGACCCTCCCACAGTGCGGCGCTCCCTCAGCACTGACCCTCCCACAGTGCGGCGCTCCCTCAGCACTGACCCTCCCACAGTGCGGCGCTCTCTCAGCACTGACCCTCCCAGTGCGTTGCTCCCTCAGCACTGACCCTCCCACAGTGCGGCGCTCCCTCAGCACTGACCCTCCCACAGTGCGGCGCTCCCTCAGCACTGACCCTCCCACAGTGCGGCGCTCCCTCAGCACTGACCCTCCCACAGTGCGGCGCTCCCTCAGCACTGACCCTCCCACAGTGCGGCGCTCCCTCAGCACTGACCCTCCCACAGTGCGGCGCTCTCTCAGTACCTGCTATGACCTTGGTCTGGGCAAAGACGACCGCCTCAGTGGAGCCGCCCTCTCGCTCATCCAGTTTCTCACCAATGCAGGCAATGACACCCAGACCGGCCTCCAAGGCGTGCGCCACCTTCTGTCCAATGAGCTGCAATGCATCAATGCAGAGGAGACCTGGTCAACTCTCGGAGAACATCCCTCTGTAACTTCCACCCTCCCTATCTCTGTAACCCCCTCCAGCCCCGACACCCCCTCCCTATCTCTGTAACCTCCTCCAGCCCCTACACTCCTCCCTATCTCTGTAATCTCCTCCAGCCCCCTACACCCCTCCCTATCTCTGTAACCTCCTCCAGCCCCTACCCCCCTCCCTATCCCTGTAACCTCCTCCAGCCCCTACACCCCTCCCTATCTCTGTAACCTCCTCCAGCTTCCTACACCCCTCCCTATCTCTGTAACCTCCTCCAGCCCCTACACGCCTCCCTATCTCTGTAACCTCATCCCGCCCCTACACCCCTCCCTATCTCTGTAACCCCCTCCAGCCCCTACACCCCTCCCTATCTCTGTAACCTCCTCCAGCCCCTACACCCCTCCCTATCTCTGTAACCCCCTCCAGCCCCTGCAACCCTCCCTATCTCTGTAACCTCCTCCAGCCCCCTACACCCCTCCCTATCTCTGTAACCTCCTCCAGCCCCCTACACCCCCTCCCTATCTCTGTAACCTCCTGCAGCCCCCTACACCCCCTCCCTGTCTCTGTAACCTCCTCCAGCCCCGACAGCCCTCCCTATCTCTGTAACCTCCTCCAGCCCCTACACCCCTCCCTATCTCTGTAACCTCCTCCAGCCCCCTACACCCCCTCCCTGTCTCTGTAACCTCCTCCAGCCCCGACAGCCCTCCCTATCTCTGTAACCTCCTCCAGCCCCCTACACCCCCTCCCTATCTCTGTAACCTCCTCCAGCCCCCTACACCCCCTCCCTATCTCTGTAACCTCCTCCAGCCACGACACCCCCTCCCTATCTCTGTAACCTCCTCCAGCCCCTACACCCTTCCCTATCTCTGTAACCTCCTCCTGCCCCCTACACCCCTCCCTATCTCTGTAACCTCCTCCAGCCCCTACACCCCTCCCTGTCTCTGTAACCTCCTCCAGCCCCTACACCACCCTCCCTATCTCTGTAACCTCCTCCAGCCCCTACACCCCCTCCCTATCTCTGTAGCCTCCTCCAGGTCCCTACACCCCTCCCTATCACTGTAACCTCCTCCAGCCCCTACACCCCTCCCTATCTCTGTAACCTCCTCCAGCCCCTACACCCCTCCCTATCTCTGTAACCTCCTCCAGCCCCTACACCCCTCCCTATCTCTGTAACCTCCTCCAGCCCCCTACACTCCTTCCTATCTCTGTAACCTCCTCCCTCCCCTACACCCCTCCCTATCTCTGTAACCTCCTCCAGCCCCCTACACCCCCTCCCTATCTCTGTAACCTCCTCCAGCCCCTACACCCCTCCCTATCTCTGTAACCTCCTCCAGCCCCTACACCCCTCCCTATCTCTGTAACCTCCTCCAGCCCCAACACCCCTCCCTATCTCTGCAACCTCCACCAGCCCCTACACCCCCTCCCTATCTCTGTAACCTCCTCCAGCCCCTACACCCCCTCCCTATCTCTGTAACCTCCTCCAGCCCCTACGCCCCTCCCTATCTCTGTAACCTCCTCCAGCCCCCTACATCCCTCCCTATTTCTGTAACCTCCTCCAGCCCCCTACACCCCACCGTCTCTGTAACATCCTCCAGATCCCTACACACCCTCCCTACAACCTCCTCCAGCCCCCTACACCCCTCCCTATCTCTGTAGCCTCCTCCAGGCCCCTCCACCCCTCCCTATCTCTGTAACCTCCTCCAGCCCCTACACCCCTCCCTATCTCTGTAACCTCCTCCAGCCCCAACACCCCTCCCTATCTCTGCAACCTCCACCAGCCCCTACACCCCTCCCTATCTCTGTAACCTCCTCCAGCCCCTACACCCCCTCCCTATCTCTGTAACCTCCTCCAGCCCCCTACATCCCTCCCTATTTCTGTAACCTCCTCCAGCCCCCTACACCCCTCCCTATCTCTGCAACCTCCACCAGCCCCTACACGCCCTCCCTATCTCTGTAACCTCCTCCAGCCCCCTACATCCCTCCCTATTTCTGTAACCTCCTCCAGCCCCCTACACCCCCTCCCGATCTCTGTAACCTCCTCCAGCCCCTACACCCCGTCCCTACAACCTCCTCCAGCCCCGACACCCCCTCCCTATCTCTAACCTCCTCCAGCCTCAACACCCCTCCCTATCTCTGCAACCTCCTCCAGCCCCCTACACCACTCCCTATCTCTGTAACCTCCTCCAGCTCCCACACCCCTCCGTCTCTGTAACATCCTCCAGATCCCTACACACCCTCCCTATCTCTGTAACCTCCTCCCTCCCCTTCACCCCTGCCTATCTCTGTAACCTCCTCTAGCCCCTACACGCCTCCCTATCTCCGTAACCTCCTCCAGCTCCTACACCCCCTCCCTATCTCTGTAACCTCCTCCAGTTCACAATCACCTCCCTACCTATTGTTGTGGAGGGAGCTTTACCCCGTGCTGTACCTGTCCTGGGAGTATTTGATGGGGACAGTGTAGAGGGAGCTTTACTCTGTATCTAACCCCGTGCTGTCCCTGTCCTGGGAGTGTTTGATGGGGACAGTGTAGAGGGAGCTTTACTCTGTATCTAACCCCGTGCTGTACCTGTCCTGGGTGTGTTTGACGGGGACAGTGTAGAGGGAGCTTTACTCTGTATCTAACCCCGTGCTGTCCCTGTCCTGGGAGTGTTTGATGGGGGACAGTGCAGAGGGAGCTTTACTCTGTATCTAACCCCGTGCTGTACCTGTCCTGGGTGTGTTTGACGGGGACAGTGTAGAGGGAGCTTTACTCTGTATCTAACCCCGTGCTGTTCCTGTCCTGGGAGTGTTTGATGGGGGACAGTGCAGAGGGAGCTTTACTCTGTATCTAACCCCGTGCTGTCCCTGTCCTGGGAGTGTTTGATGGGGACAGTGTAGAGGGAGCTTTACTCTGTATCTAACCCCGTGCTGTACCTGTCCTGGGTGTGTTTGACGGGGACAGTGTAGAGGGAGCTTTACTCTGTATCTCACCCCGTGCTGTACCTGTCCTGGGAGTGTTTGATGGGGGACAGTGTCGAGGGAGCTTTACTCTGTATCTAACCCCGTGCTGTACCTGTCCTGGGAGTGTTTGATGGGGGACAGTGTAGAGGGAGCTTTACTCTGTATCTAACCCCGTGCTGTACCTGTCCTGGGAGTGTTTGATGGGGGACAGTGTAGAGGGAGCTTTACTCTGTATCTAACCCCGTGCTGTACCTGTCCTGGGAGTGTTTGATGGGGGACAGTGTAGTGGGAGCTTTACTCTGTATCTAACCCCGTGCTGTATCTGTCCTGGGAGTGTTTGATGGGGACAGTGTAGAGGGAGCTTTACTCTGTATCTAACCCCGTGCTGTACCTGTCCTGGGAGTGTTTGATCGGGACAGTGTAGAGGGAGCTTTACTCTGTATCTAACCCTGTGCTGTACCTGTCCTGGGAGGGTTTGATGGGGACAGTGTAGAGGGAGCTTTACTCTGTATCTAACCCCGTGCTGTACCTGTCCTGGGAGTGTTTGATCGGGGACAGTGTAGAGGGAGCTTTACTCTGTATCTAACCCCGTGCTGTACCTGTCCTGGAGTGTTTGATGGGGACAGTGTAGAGGGAGCTTTACTCTGTATCTAACCCCGTGCTGTACCTGTCCTGGGAGTGTTTGATGGGGGACAGTGTAGTGGGAGCTTTACTCTGTATCTAACCCCGTGCTGTATCTGTCCTGGGAGTGTTTGATGGGGACAGTGTAGAGGGAGCTTTACTCTGTATCTAACCCCGTGCTGTACCTGTCCTGGGAGTGTTTGATCGGGGACAGTGTAGAGGGAGCTTTACTCTGTATCTAACCCCGTGCTGTACCTGTCCTGGGAGGGTTTGATGGGGACAGTGTAGAGGGAGCTTTACTCTGTATCTAACCCCGTGCTGTACCTGTCCTGGGAGTGTTTGATCGGGGACAGTGTAGAGGGAGCTTTACTCTGTATCTAACCCCGTGCTGTACCTGTCCTGGGAGTGTTTGATGGGGAAAGCGTAGAGGGAGCGTTACTCTGTATCTCTTGTCCCTACCTCATCACACTCTCCGAAGACGTGACGTCGCTCGGAATGGCCCAGAATAACCCATTTGCCTCCGCAATCCTTAATCATAGCAGGCTGAAAACAGAAGAAAAATCCAATCAGATCACCTCCAGAATAGACTGATGGGCGCCAGGAATGCTTTGCAGTACTTTGCACCAACAGAGAAACGCTTGAATGAGCACCCAGCAGAACTCTGCGAATAGAGGCGGGATCGGGACCATGGGTCAGATACTTCTCCGGCAAGGTGGCGCACCCTCGATAGCGCTCTGTCGTCGGAGGTCGGAATGGCCCTGAAACCACCGGCACACTCAGGGTTGGCCAATAAGTGCTTCCCCCTCCCTTCCGAACCGAAAGAACGGGGCTCCCGTGTACCTGATCTCCCTGTGAAGGCCCCTTTTTCCACTTTGTAGCAATTCTGAGCCGCCACCTCAACTTGCTGTCGAGAGTCTTACGGATGCAGTCGGAGATAGGGGGCCGGGACCCCAAATACCACCTCTGTGAGGGGGGGAGCGAGAGAGAGAGAGAGAGGGGGAGCGAGAGAGAGAGAGAGAGGGGGGAGCGAGAGAGAGAGAGAGAGGGGGAGCGAGAGAGAGAGAGAGAGGGGGGAGCGAGAGAGAGAGAGAGAGGGGGGAGCGAGAGAGAGAGAGAGAGGGGGGAGCGAGAGAGAGAGAGAGAGGGGGGAGGCAGGAGAGAGAGAGAGAGGGGGGAGCGAGAGAGAGAGAGAGAGGGGGGGAGCGAGAGAGAGAGAGAGAGGGGGGAGCGAGAGAGAGAGAGAGAGGGGGGACGGAGAGAGAGAGAGAGAGGGGGGAGCGAGAGAGAGAGAGAGAGGGGGGAGCGAGAGAGAGAGAGAGAGGGGGAGCGAGAGAGAGAGAGAGAGGGGGGAGCGAGAGAGAGAGAGAGAGGGGGGAGCGAGAGAGAGAGAGAGAGGGGGGAGCGAGAGAGAGAGAGAGAGGGGGGAGCGAGAGAGAGAGAGAGAGGGGGGAGCGAGAGAGAGAGAGAGAGGGGGGAGCGAGAGAGAGAGAGAGAGGGGGGAGCGAGAGAGAGAGAGAGAGGGGGGAGCGAGAGAGAGAGAGAGAGGGGGGAGCGAGAGAGAGAGAGAGAGGGGGAGCGAGAGAGAGAGAGAGAGGGGAGCGAGAGAGAGAGAGAGAGGGGGGAGCGAGAGAGAGAGAGAGAGAGAGGGGGGAGCGAGAGAGAGAGAGAGGGGGAGGGCGAGAGAGAGAGAGAGGGGGGAGCGAGAGAGAGAGAGAGGGGGAGCGAGAGAGAGAGAGAGGGGGGAGCGAGAGAGAGAGAGAGGGGGAGCGAGAGAGAGAGAGGGGGGAGCGAGAGAGAGAGAGGGGGGGAGCGAGAGAGAGAGGGGGAGCGAGAGAGAGAGAGGGGGGAGCGAGAGAGAGAGAGGGGGGAGCGAGAGAGAGAGAGGGGGGAGCGAGAGAGAGAGAGGGGGGAGCGAAGAGAGAGAGGGGGAGCGAGAGAGAGAGAGGGGGAGCGAGAGAGAGAGAGGGGGAGCGAGAGAGAGAGAGGGGGGAGCGAGAGAGAGAGAGGGGGGAGCGAGAGAGAGAGAGGGGGGAGCGAGAGAGAGAGAGGGGGGAGCGAGAGAGGAGAGAGGGGGGAGCGAGAGAGAGAGAGGGGGGAGCGAGAGAGAGAGAGGGGGGAGCGAGAGAGAGAGGGGGGGAGCGAGAGAGAGAGGGGGGAGCGAGAGAGAGAGAGGGGGAGCGAGAGAGAGAGAGGGGGAGCGAGAGAGAGAGAGGGGGGAGCGAGAGAGAGAGAGGGGGGAGCGAGAGAGAGAGAGGGGGGAGCGAGAGAGAGAGAGGGGGGAGCGAGAGAGAGAGAGGGGAGCGAGAGAGAGAGAGGGGAGAGAGAGAGAGAGAGGGGGAGCGAGAGAGAGAGAGGGGGGAGCGAGAGAGAGAGAGGGGGGAGCGAGAGAGAGAGAGGGGGGAGCGAGAGAGAGAGAGGGGGGAGCGAGAGAGAGAGAGGGGGGAGCGAGAGAGAGAGAGGGGGGAGCGAGAGAGAGAGAGGGGGAGCGAGAGAGAGAGAGGGGGGAGCGAGAGAGAGAGAGGGGGGAGCGAGAGAGAGAGAGGGGGAGCGAGAGAGAGAGAGGGGGAGCGAGAGAGAGAGAGGGGGGAGCGAGAGAGAGAGAGGGGGGAGCGAGAGAGAGAGAGGGGGGGGAGCGAGAGAGAGAGAGGGGGGAGCGAGAGAGAGAGAGGGGGGAGCGAGAGAGAGAGAGGGGGGAGCGAGAGAGAGAGAGGGGGGAGCGAGAGAGAGAGAGGGGGGAGCGAGAGAGAGAGAGGGGGAGCGAGAGAGAGAGAGGGGGGAGCGAGAGAGAGAGAGGGGGGAGCGAGAGAGAGAGAGGGGGGGAGCGAGAGAGAGAGAGAGGGGGAGCGAGAGAGAGAGAGGG
>NW_027594736.1:10000-13453 GCF_964213995.1 Mustelus asterias | reverse complement strand
CCCCGGGTCCCTGGCGCTGTGAGGCAGCAGTTGCCAACCCACTGTGTCACCGTGCTGCCCCGGGTCCCTGGCGCTGTGAGGCAGCAGTGCCAACCCCACTGTGTCACCGTGCTGCCCCGGGTCCCTGGCGCTGTGAGGCAGCAGTGCTAACCCACTGTGCCACCGTGCTGCCCCGGGTCCCTGACGCTGTGAGGCAGCAGTGCTAACCCACTGTGCCACCGTGCTGCCCCGGGTCCCTGGCGCTGTGAGGCAGCAGTGCCAACCCACTGTGTCACCGTGCTGCCCCGGGTCCCTGGCGCTGTGAGGCAGCAGTGCTAACCCACTGTGCCACCGTGCTGCCCCGGGTCCCTGGCGCTGTGAGGCAGCAGTGCTAACCCACTGTGCCACCGTGCTGCCCCGGGTCCCTGGCACTGTGAGGCAGCAGTGCTAACCACTGTGTCACCGTGCTGCCCCGGGTCCCTGGCGCTGTGAGGCAGCAGTGCCAACCCACTGTGTCACCGTGCTGCCCCGGGTCCCTGGTGCTGTGAGGCAGCAGTGCTAACCACTGTGTCACCGTGCTGCCCCGGGTCCCTGGCGCTGTGAGGCAGCAGTGCTAACCCACTGTGTCACCGTGCTGCCCCGGGTCCCTGGCACTGTGAGGCAGCAGTGCTAACCCACTGTGTCACCGTGCCGCCCCGGGTCCCTGGCGCTGTGAGGCAACAGTGCTAACCCACTGTGCCACCGTGCTGCCCCGGGTCCCTGGCGCTGTGAGGCAGCAGTGCTAACCACTGTGCCACCGTGCTGCCCCGGGTCCCTGGCGCTGTGAGGCAGCAGTGCTAACCCACTGTGTCACCGTGCTGCCCCGGGTCCCTGGCACTGTGAGGCAGCAGTGCTAACCACTGTGCCACCGTGCTGCCCCGGGTCCCTGGCGCTGTGAGGCAGCAGTGCTAACCCACTGTGTCACCGTGCTGCCCCGGGTCCCTGGCACTGTGAGGCAGCAGTGCTAACCCACTGTGTCACCGTGCTGCCCCGGGTCCCTGGCGCTGTGAGGCAGCAGTGCTAACCCACTGTGTCACCGTGCCGCCCTCAACACAAACAGGCAATTTTACAATTTACACAAATGTTCATTCTATTCGAAGATGAAGTATATTTTTCAGAAAAACGATGGAAACACTCTTTCCGTTTTCCCACCGCGGTTTTCAATTCTTATCAGGAGGGGGTTTGGGGAAACTGCGAGGATGTTTTCAACTTAGAACTGTTGCAACCCCCCCTCACCCCACCCCACCCCACTCCCCTCCCCTCCCCTCCCCTCCCCTCCCCTCCCCTCCCCTTCCCTCCCCTCCCCTTGAGGGATCCCATGGCTTTGTTATGGGGGGGGTGAAGGGTGAGTCCTGATATCCCGGCCAAAGATGACCTCCCAGTCAATAACACGAAGCGAGTTTATCTGGTCATTCTCACATCCCCGTGTGAGAGTGCGGTCAAACTCTGTTCCAAACGCCAACACATTGTTAGTACAACATCACTGGGTTTGATAATGAAGCATCCAGGGACATGTCAGGGTGCTATTTAAATGCAAGTTGTTGTAGTGTGATAGTTATTGAGTGAGGTAATGGCTGGTAATGCGTTATGACTTCATCATTTAACAAATACTCTGTCATCACTTATCCAGTGTTTTAACGACACAAGGTTGCATCGTGACAGGGTGGATTCAGAAAGAATGTTCCCCATGGTGGGGGAGTCCAGAACTAGGGGTCAGAGTTTGAGGATATGGGGTAAACCTTTTAGAACTGAGGTGAGGAGAAATTTCTTCACCCAGAGGGTGGTGAATGTGTGGAATTCACTCCCACAGAAAGTAGTTGAGGCCAAAACGTTGTGTGATTTCAAGCAGAAATTAGATATCGCTCTTGGGGCGAAAGGGATCGAGGGATATGGGGGGAAGGGGGGGGGAATCAGGATATTGAATTCGATGGTCAGCCATGATCAGATTGAATGGGAGAGCAGGTTCGAAGGGCCGAATGGCCTCCTCCTGCTTCTAGTTTTTACGTAATCTCGTAACGGGAAAGTTTCACTGTGGCCTCAGCATCACCGGCACCGTGGTCACTGGCTGCCCTCAGCAAGGACGGGGGGGGTACATTCTGTCCCATTTCTTGTCCCTTCCAACCTCTCATGACATAGAGTCATAGAGGTTTACAGCATGGAAACAGGCCCTTCGGCCCAACTTGTCCATGCTGCCCAGTTTTTACCACTCAGCTAGTCCCAATTGCCGCATTTGGCCCATATCCCTCTATACCAATCTTGCAGCCTTGGGCAGAGCAGGAGCCCATACCAAGCTGTGATACATCCAGAAAGGATGCTTTCTATGGTGCATCTGTAAAAATTTTAAGGCGAACACAGGTTATAAAATTATGCCATAATGTTCTCAGTAAACACACAGTCCCTGTAAACCAACAGGATGCTTGTGGTCAGACACACCACACTCTGAAACCAAGATGTCACCCAGTCGAATTCCTCCAACCCCCTCCCAGATGATTTATCACACCGTGAGCTAACTGATTTCACTCTACTCTGGCATCCAGGGCAAGATTCACGAGCTGATTGTCAACCTGTTGAATTGCGTTGAACGCTCCTTCCGTGGCCAACAAGTCCTTGCATTGGACTCGAACCTAGAGCTTTTGGTCCAGCGCTAGGGTTGCTGCCCTGTGTGCCATGAGGCCTCCTTACAAATAATGCTTTCCCTCAACTGTTTCCAGCAAGGATCCATTTCCAGGATTTCCAACTCTCCTTTCAGGAATTCCTTTGTCTTGAATAGCCAGGAGATCAGCAATCGCTTCACACGCTGTAATAAAATATCACCAATCGCAGGGCAACTTCAGATAACCCTCTCCCTCAATATCAACAAAACAAAGGAGATTGTCATCAACTTCAGGAAGCGTAAAGGAGAACATGCTCCTGTCGACATCAACAGGTAGTCATGATGTGGAGATGCCGGCGTTGGACTGGGGTAAACACAGTAAGAAGTCTCACAACACCAGGTTAAAGTATGGTATTTGCTGCCAAATAAACCTGTTGGACTTTAACCTGGTGTTGTGAGACTTCTCACTGTACATCAACAGGGACAAAGTATAAATGGTCGAGAGCTTCAAGTTTTTAGGTGTCCAGATCACCAACAACCTGTCCTGGTCCCCCCCATGCCGACACTATAGTTAAGAAAACCCACCAACGCCTCTACTTTCTCAGAAGACTAAGGAAATTTGGCATGTCCGCTACGACTCTCAGCAACTTTTACAGATGCACCATAGAAAGCATTCTTTCTGGTTGTATCACAGCTTGGTATGGCTCCTGCTCTGCCCAAGACCGCAAGAAACTACAAAAGGTCGTGAATGTAGCCCAATCCATCATGCAAACCAGCCTCCCATCCATTGACTCTGTCTACACTTCCCGCTGCCTCGGGAAAAGCAGCCAGCATAATCAAGG
>NW_027594736.1:0-5000 GCF_964213995.1 Mustelus asterias | reverse complement strand
TCACGGCTCGGAGAGAGTCAGGCTGGGGGAGGAAACCACGAGAGAATAAAGCAGCGAGTGTCGGGTGACTGGGACTCAAAGGGAGACTTGCACACAGCAGACAGCCCAGAGACAGAGGCAGGGGAGTTGGACAGGGATCAGCTGTCCTGTCAGGGGCTGGGACATGTCTATCGGAGGATGATGAGGGAGTAACGGCCTCCCAGCCTTCCGGCTGATGTTTCCAGATGGTGTGAGGGGGTGGATAACTCAGGGGGATGGCAGGGGGAGCGGGGGGATGCTTCTTCTCCAGTTACAGATCAATCCTCTGAAGGTTCAGGGAGCAATGTCAACATCTTAAATCAGTCAGGATTCTCCTTCCTGCATTTCCAGAGCAGAAATTTAACAGCAGAAAAGTGGACCATTCAGCCCATCCAATCAATGCTGGTACCTCTGCTCTACACCACCCCGATCTGTCCCACCTGATCCACAGACCTTCCTTGACACAATGCAGACATTCCCATTTCAGAGGTCACAGGTCTTCCCCTGGGTGACTGCTCAATGGGTCACGGAAGCCCCCACAGAACCCCACGTGCGTTCTGACTCCACGCTGGGTTTGTAGATGAGGTCAGGGTGCACGACATTCTTGCACCTCGAGTCAGGCAGAATCCAGCAATTATTCTGCCCACAACTTCCTGTATCTGAGTGAAGCACAATAGATTATAGTGTTCTGTCTTTGATCGCTCCCATAGTGAATGGCTCACTGTTGCACTGATCCTCCCACAGTGCGGCGCTCCCTCAGCACTGACCCTCCCACAGTGCGGCGCTCCCTCAGCACTGACCCTCCCACAGTGCGGCACTCCCTCAGCACTGACCCTCCCACAGTGCGGCGCTCCCTCAGCACTGACCCTCCCACAGTACGGCGCTCCCTCAGCACTGACCCTCCCACAGTGCGGCGCTCCCTCAGCACTGACCCTCCCACAGTGCGGCGCTCCCTCAGCACTGACCCTCCCACAGTGCGGCGCTTCCTCAGCACTGACCCTCCCACAGTGCGGCGCTCCCTCAGCACTGACCCTCCCACAGTGCGGCGCTCCCTCAACACTGACCCTCCCACAGTGCGGCGCTCCCTCAACACTGACTCTCCCACAGTGCGGCGCTCCCTCAGCACTGACCCTCCCACAGTGCGGCGCTCCCTCAGCACTGACTCTCCCACAGTGCGGCGCTCCCTCAGCACTGACCCTCCCACAGTGCGGCGCTCCCTCAGCACTGACCCTCCCACAGTGCGGCGCTCCCTCAGCACTGACCCTCCCACAGTGCGGCGCTCCCTCAGCACTGACCCTCCCACAGTGCGGCGCTCCCTCAGCACTGACCCTCCCACAGTGCGGTGCTCCCACAGCACTGACTCTCCCACAGTGCGGCGCTCCCTCAGCACTGACCCTCCCACAGTGCGGCGCTCCCTCAGCACTGACTCTCCCACAGTGCGGCGCTCCCTCAGCACTGACCCTCCCACAGTGCGGTGCTCCCTCAGCACTGACCCTCCCACAGTGCGGTGCTCCCTCAGCACTGACCCTCCCACAGTGCGGCGCTCCCTCAGCACTGACCCTCCCACAGTGCGGCGCTCCCTCAGCACTGACCCTGCTCCAACAGTTCAGCACTCCCTCAGCACTGACCCTCCCACAGTGCGGCGCTCCCTCAGCACTGACCACCCCACAGTGCGGGGCTCCCTCAGTACTGACCCTCCCACAGTGCGGCGCTCCCTCAGCACTGACCCTCCCACAGTGCGGCGCTCCCTCAGTACTGACCCTCCCACAGTGCGGCGCTCCCTCAGCACTGATCCTCCCACAGTGCGGCGCTCCCTCAGCACTGACCCTCCCACAGTGCGGCGCTCCCTCAGCACTGACCCTCCCACAGTGCGGCGCTCCCTCAGCACTGACCCTCCCACAGTGCGGCGCTCCCTCAGCACTGACCCCCCCACAGTGCGGGGCTCCCTCAGCACTGACCCTCCCACATTGCGGCGCTCCCTCAGCACTGACCCTCCCACAGTGCGGCGCTCCCTCAGCACTGACCCTCCCACAGTGCGGCGCTCCCTCAGCACTGACCCTCCCACAGTGTGGCGCTCCCTCAGCACTGACCGTCCCACAGTGCGGCGCTCCCTCAGTACTGACTCTCCCACAGTGTGGCGCTCCCTCAGCACTGACCCTCCCACAGTGCGGCGCTCCCTCAGTACTGACTCTCCCACAGTGCGGCACTCCCTCAGCACTGACCCTCCCACAGTGCGGCGCTTCCTCAGCACTCACCCTCCCACAGTGCGGCGCTCCCTCAGCACTGACCCTCCGACAGTGCGGCGCTCCCTCAGCACTGACCCTCCCACAGTGCGCCACACCCTCAGCACTGACCCTCCCACAGTGCGGCGCTCCCTCAGCACTCACCCTCCCACAGTGCGGCGCTCCCTCAGCACTGGCCCTCCCACAGTGCGGCGCTCCCTCAGCACTGGCCCTCCCACAGTGCGGCGCTCCCTCAGCACTGATCCTCACACAGTGCGGCGCTCCCTCAGTAATGACCCTCCCTTAGTACTGACAATCTGACAGTGCATAGAGAGAAAGGGTCTCATAGAGGGGTGTATAACCAGGAGGCATCGATATAAGGTAAGGCGCAGGGTATTTAGAGGGAATATGAGGAAAGATATTTTCACCCAGAGGCTGGTGGAAGCAGGAACCCTCACAACAGTTTAGATGTATTTAGGTGAGCGATTGAAACATCGTAGTCAACACAGCTTTGGACCAAATGCTGGAAAATGGATTAGAATAGATAATGCTTGATAGCTGGCAGAGGTACGATGGGCTGAAGGGCCTTTTTCCGTGTGTCACTCAGCTCCTGACCTCATTACAGCCTTGGTTCAAACATGGACAAAAGAGCGGAATTCCAGAGGTGAGAGTGACAGCTCTTGACATCAAGGCTGCATTCGACCGAGTGCGGCATCAAGGAGCCCGAGCGAAACTGAAATCAATGGGCATCAGGGGGCAAACACTCCGTTGGTTGGTGTCATACCTGGTACATAGGAAGATGGTTGTGGTTGTGGAGCGTCCAGGACATCTCTGCAGGAGTCCCTCAGGGGAGTGTCTGAGGCCCAACAATCTTCTGCTGCTTTATCAATAACCTTCCCTCCATCATAAGGTCAGAAGTGGGGATGTTCGCCGATGACAACACAATGTTCAACACCATCGGCGGCAACTCAGATATTGAATCAGTCCATATTCAAATGCAGCAAGATCTGGACAATATCCAGGTTTGGGCTGACAAGTGGCAGTAACATTCACACCACACAAATGTCAGGCAATGATCATCTCCAATAAGAGACACTCGAACCACCGCCCCTTGACATTCAATGGGATTCACTGAATCCCCCACTGTCAACATCCTGGGAGTTACCATTGACCAGAAACTCAACTGGACTCCACATAAACACAGTGGCTACAAGAGCAGGTCTGAGGCTAGGAATCCTGCAGTGAGTAACTCACCTCCTGCCTCCCCAAAGCCTGTCCACCATCTACAAGGCACAAGTCGGGAGTGTGATGGAATACTCCCCACTTGCCTGGATGAGTGCGGCTCCAACAACACTCAAGAAGCTCGACACCATCCAGGACAAAGCAGCCCCGCTCGATCGACACCCATCCACAAACATCCAGTCCCTCCACC
The DNA here is from genome assembly GCF_964213995.1 of Mustelus asterias. Taxonomy (NCBI): domain Eukaryota; kingdom Metazoa; phylum Chordata; class Chondrichthyes; order Carcharhiniformes; family Triakidae; genus Mustelus; species Mustelus asterias. Next base: position 1,328 of record NW_027594736.1, on the reverse strand, counting down.
ACCAACGCTCAGTCGCAGCAGTGTGTACCATCTACAAGATGCACTGCAGCAATTCACCAAAGATCCTTAGGCAGCACCTTCCAAACCCATGACCACTTCCATCTCGAAGGACAAGGGCAGCAGATACATGGGACACCACCACCTGCAAGTTCCCCTCCAAGTCACTCATCATCCTGACTTGGAAATATTTTACCGCTCCTTCGCAATCGCTGGGTCAAAATCCTGGAATTCCCTTCCTAACGGCATTGTGGGTCAACCCACAGAACATGGACTGCAGCGATTCAAGAAGGCAGCTCACCACCACCTTCTCAAGGGTAACTAGGGATGGGCAATAAATGCTGGCCAGCCAGCGACGCCCATGTCCCACAAATGAATTTAAAAAAAGAACCTCTGGCGTTATTAGGGAATTATTAGTTGTTTTCCCTGGTGCCAAGATGGATACACCAACTAACATTTCCACAATTACTTTAAATTAGTCATTTCTCTCATTGTTAATTGTTGGATCTTCCTGTGTAATTAATCTGTCACTTTAGTGGAATAAAAGTTCCTGCTCTTCAAAGTGAGGACAAATTAGATATAGTTCTTGGGGCTAAAAGGATCGCGGGATATCGGGGGGAAGGGTGGTCAGGATAATGAATTTGATGATCAGCCGTGAATTCATAATGAATGGCGGAGCAAGCTTGAAGGGCTCAATGGCCTCCTCCTGCTTCGAATTTCTCTGTAATTGATTGGATGTAATGCCCTTGCTGAACGTTCTGGATGGTGTTTGGGTCAATGTACAAGCAGAGGTTTGCATAAATAAAAAACTCCTGTTAGATTGTCCCAGTGACTCAGTCCCATTGATAAAATTGAGATATTCTGGACAATTCCGCCCTTCACCGACTGGGGGCACCAAAGGCCCTCCGGTGCGAAGGGCGGGATGCGCATGCTCACTGTTGTTGGGACCACGTGCTGGGCCTGGCGCTCATGTCAGGTGGACCCGAGGCGCCGGCGCAGGCGCAGTGAGAGGATGGGGGGGCGGGAAGCCGTGGCTACGCAGGCGCAGTGAGCTAATGGGCGTTGACCGAGAACTGCGCAGGCGCAGCGGGAGGTGACCGAAGAGGCGCAGGCGCAGTGAGAGGGCGAGGGCGGTGTCCGCGCTGCGCAGGCGCAGTGAGCGGACGGTCGGCGGCCGAGGGTCCCCGCAGGCGCAGTGGGAGGATCAGGGCTGCGCAGGCGCAGTGAGCAGCTGGGCGGTGACCGCGCCGCGCAGGTGCGGCCGGCGCCCCGCGCGCTTTGGGCACGCGCATGCTCGGTGAGAGTGGTAGCCGCGCAGGCGCGGTGGCGGC
>NW_027594735.1:0-13462 GCF_964213995.1 Mustelus asterias | reverse complement strand
ACCCGGGGGAGGGGGGGGAGGGGGGGGGGGGACACCCGGGGAGAGGGGAGGGCGGACACCCGGGGAGAGGGAGGGCGGACACCCGGGGAGAGGGAGGGGCAGGACACCCGGGGAGAGGGAGGGCGGAACACCCGGGGAGAGGGAGGGCGGACACCCGGGGAGAGGGAGGGCGGACACCCGGGGAGAGGGAGGGCGGACACCCGGGGAGAGGGAGGGCGGACACCCGGGGAGAGGGAGGGCGGACACCCGGGGAGAGGGAGGGCGGACACCCGGGAGAGGGAGGGCGGACACCCGGGGAGAGGGAGGGCGGACACCCGGGAGAGGGAGGGCGGACACCCGGGGAGAGGGGAGGGCGGACACCCGGGGAGAGGGAGGGCGGACACCCGGGGAGAGGGAGGGCGGACACCCGGGGAGAGGGAGGGCGGACACCCGGGGAGAGGGAGGGCGGACACCCGGGGAGAGGGAGGGCGGACACCCGGGGAGAGGGAGGGCGGACTCCCGGGGAGAGGGAGGGCGGACACCCGGGGAGAGGGGGAGCGGACACCCGGGGAGAGGGGGAGCGGACACCCGGGGAGAGGGGAGCGGACACCCGGGGAGAGGGGGAGCGGACACCCGGGGAGAGGGGGAGCGGACACCCGGGGAGAGGGGGAGCGGACACCCGGGGAGAGGGGGAGCGGACACCCGGGGAGAGGGGGAGCGGACACCCGGGGAGAGGGGGAGCGGACACCCGGGGAGAGGGGGAGCGGACACCCGGGAGAGGGGGAGCGGACACCCGGGGAGAGGGGGAGCGGACACCCGGGGAGAGGGGGAGCGGACACCCGGGGAGAGGGGGAGCGGACACCCGGGGAGAGGGGGAGCGGACACCCGGGGAGAGGGGGAGCGGACACCCGGGGAGAGGGGGAGCGGACACCCGGGGAGAGGGGGAGCGGACACCCGGGGAGAGGGGGAGCGGACACCCGGGGAGAGGGGGAGCGGACACCCGGGGAGAGGGGGAGCGGACACCCGGGGAGAGGGGGAGCGGACACCCGGGGAGAGGGGGAGCGGACACCCGGGGAGAGGGGGAGCGGACACCCGGGGAGAGGGGGAGCGGACACCCGGGGAGAGGGGGAGCGGACACCCGGGGAGAGGGGGAGCGGACACCCGGGAGAGGGGGAGCGGACACCCGGGGAGAGGGGGAGCGGACACCCGGGGAGAGGGGGAGCGGACACCCGGGGAGAGGGGGAGCGGACACCCGGGGAGAGGGGGAGCGGACACCCGGGGAGAGGGGGTGAGGGTACCCGGGGAGAGGGAGCAGCTACCCGGGGAGAGGGAGAGGATACCCGGGGAGAGGGAGGGCGGACACCCGGGGAGAGGGAGGGCGGAAACCCCAGGTTGAGAGAGATTGGATACCCGTAGGAGAGTGAGAGGATCCTGGGGGCGTAGCTGATCCTGGCGGGGGGGGGCGATAGTGGGGGGGAGACAGCGTGGATACCAGAGGAGGGACACCAGGTTGCGAGGGTGGGTGGGTGCGGATACCTGGGGCGGGGGGGGGGACAGTAGAGCATGGATACCAGTGCTGATCTCTCTCTGTTTTGTGTCTCCAGGGTGTGACGGATGTTCTGTGTGAGGCCTGTGAACAGCTGGGATGGAAATCTCCCACCAGAATCCAACAGGAAGCTTTACCAGTTGCTCTGCAAGGTCGGAAATGTAACAGTGTTCAATCCAGCTGGTTAGATATGGGATTTTCCCATTCGTGTACCCAGGGCACCTTCTTGTGTTAGTTAACACCCCCTTTGGGTAAAGTTTAATGATCCTGTGGGGTTATGTGAAGCAAGGGCTGACCATCCTGCCCCCACACCCGCCGTGTTCTCATTATCAACATCTTTGAAGCATTGATGTGGCTGGTGTCACGTTGCAGTGTGTGGGATCTTGCTGTGTAACATTGGTTGTCACGTGTTTGCAGTGACTGCATCTCATTGGCTGTGAGACACTCTGAGGTGCATTGAGGAATAAAGACTGTTGCTGGTGTTCATTTTCTACTGGTTTATTTCGCAATTTGGCGAATGGGGAACGAGAGGAGGCCATTCGGCCCACGAGCAGCAACACCCTGGCTTAACAGAAATCTATCAGCACAAAAGCAAACTCCTGTCGCTGCTGGAAACCTGAACACAAATCAAAATGCTGGAAATATTCAGCAGGTCAGCGAGAAACAGAGTTAAAGGCCCCGACTCTACCACCACGCCTGCCCTGGAATGGGCACGGGCGAGGGTGGCACAACGCAACTCTCCGCCGATCACGGGTGGGACCGTAAGATCTCGCCCGAGCGAGACTGCAAAATCCTGCCCAATGTTCCACACCTGTGACCTCACCTCAAAACAAATCTCACCGTCCTGAGTGTGAACTTTCCCCTCACCACAGAAATCCGTCCCTCAGTTTTGAAAATTTCAGCAGATCCCACAGACTCGACAGCGTTTTGGGGGCCTGTGAAAAAGTGGTTCCTGAGACACACACATCAATCCCTGGGGGGTTAGTGTCAGTGGATATTGTGTGGGGATTGTCTCTGTGGGGAATTAGTGTCAGTGGGTATTGTGTGGGGATTGTGTCTGTGGGGAATTAGTGTCAGTGGATATTGTGTGGGGATTGTGTCTGTGGGGAATTAGTGTCAGTGGGTATTGTGTGGGGATTGTGTCTGTGGGGAATTAGTGTCAGTGGATATTGTGTGGGGATTGTGTCTGTGGGGAATTAGTGTCAGTGGATATTGTGTGGGGAATTAGTGTCAGTGGATATTGTGTGGGGATTATGTCTATGGGGAGTTAGTGTCAGTGGGTATTGTGTGGGGATTGTGTCTGTGGGGAATTAGTGTCAGTGGATATTGTGTGGGGAATTAGTGTCAGTGGATATTGTGTGGGGATTGTGTCTATGGGGAGTTAGTGTCAGTGGGTATTGTGTGGGGATTGTGTCTGTGGGGAGTTGGTGTCAGTGGGTATTGTGTGGGGATTATGTCTGGGGAATTAGTGTCAGTGGATATTGTGTGGGGAATTAGTGTTAGTGGATATTGTGTGGGGATTGTGTCTGTGGGGAATTAGTGTCAGTGGATTTTGTGTGGGGTTTGTGTCTGTGGGGAATTAGTGTCAGTGGATATTGTGTGGGGATTGTGTCTGTGGGGAATTAGTGTCAGTGGATATTGTGTGGGGAATTAGTGTCAGTGGATATTGTGTGGGGATTGTGTCTGGGGAATTAGTGTCAGTGGATATTGTGTGGGGATTGTGTCTGTGGGGAATTAGTGTCAGTGGATATTGTGTGGGGTATGTGTCTGTGGGGAATTAGTATCAGTGGGTATTGTGTGGGGATTGTGTCTGTGGGGAGTTAGTGTCAGTGGATATTGTGTGGGGTTTGTGTCTGTGGGGAATTAGTATCAGTGGATATTGTGCGGGGATTGTGTCTGTGGGGAATTAGTGTCAGTGGGTATTGTGTGGGGATTGTGTCTGTGGGGAATTAGTGTCAGTGGATATTGTGTGGGGTATGTGTCTGTGGGGAATTAGTATCAGTGGGTATTGTGTGGGGATTGTGTCTGTGGGGAATTAGTGTCAGTGGATATTGTGTGGGGAATTAGTGTCAGTGGATATTGTGTGGGGTATGTGTCTGTGGGGAATTAGTATCAGTGGGTATTGTGTGGGGATTGTGTCTGTGGGGAATTAGTGTCAGTGGATATTGTGTGGGGAATTAGTGTCAGTGGATATTGTGTGGGGTATGTGTCTGTGGGGAATTAGTATCAGTGGGTATTGTGTGGGGATTGTGTCTGTGGGGAATTAGTGTCAGTGGATATTGTGTGGGGTTTGTGTCTGTGGGGAATTAGTGTCAGTGGATATTGTGTGGAGTTTGTGTCTGTGGGGAATTAGTGTCAGTGGATATTGTGTGGGGATTGTGTCTATGGGGAATTAGTATCAGTGGATATTGTGTGGGGTTTGTGTCTGTGGGGAATTAGTGTCAGTGGATATTGTGTGGGGATTGTGTCTGTGGGGAATTAGTGTCAGTGGATATTGTGTGGGGTTTGTGTCTGTGGGGAATTAGTGTCAGTGGATATTGTGTGGGGATTGTGTCTATGGGGAATTAGTGTCAGTGGATATTGTGTGGGGATTGTGTCTGTGGCGAATTAGTGTCAGTGGATATTGTGTGGGGATTGTGTCTGTGGGGGGTTAGTGTCAGTGGATATTGTGTGGGGATTGTGTCTGTGGGGAATTAGTGTCAGTGGATATTGTGTGGGTTTTGTGTCTGTGGGGAATTAGTGTCAGTGGATATTGTGTGGGGATTGTGTCTATGGGGAATTAGTATCAGTGGATATTGTGTGGGGTTTGTGTCTGTGGGGAATTAGTGTCAGTGGATATTGTGTGGGGATTGTGTCTATGGGGAATTAGTATCAGTGGATATTGTGTGGGGTTTGTGTCTGTGGGGAATTAGTGTCAGTGGATATTGTGCGGGGATTGTGTCTGTGGGGAGTTAGTGTCAGTGGATATTGTGTGGGGATTGTGTCTGTGGGGAATTAGTGTCAGTGGATATTGTGTGGGGTTTGTGTCTGTGGGGAATTAGTGTCAGTGGATATTGTGTGGGGATTGTGTCTATGGGGAATTAGTGTCAGTGGATATTGTGTGGGGATTTTGTCTGTGGCGAATTAGTGTCAGTGGATATTGTGTGGGGATTGTGTCTATGGGGGGTTAGTGTCAGTGGATATTGTGTGGGGATTGTGTCTGTGGGGAGTTAGTGTCAGTGGATATTGTGCGGGGATTGTGTCGGTGGGGAGTTAGTGTCGGTGGATATTGTGTGGGGATTGTGTCTGTGGGGAATTAGTGTCAGTGGATATTGTGCGGGGATTGTGTCGGTGGGGAGTTAGTGTCGGTGGATACTGTGTGGGGATTGTGTCTATGGGGGGTTAGTGTCAGTGGATATTGTGCGGGGATTGTGTCTGTGGGGAGTTAGTGTCAGTGGATATTGTGTGGGGATTGTGTCTATGGGGGATTAGTGTCAGTGGATATCGTGTGGGGATTGTGTCTGTGGGGAATTAGTGTCAGTGGATATTGTGTGGGGCTTGGGTCTGTGGGGAATTAGTGTCAGTGGATATTGTGTGGGGATTGTGTCTGTGGGGAATTAGTGTCAGTGGATATTGCGCGGATTTGGGTCTGTGGGGAATTAGTGTCAGTGGATATTGTGTGGGGATTGTGTCTGTGGGGAATTAGTGTCAGTGGGTATTGTGCGGGGATTGTGTCTGTGGGGAATTTGTGTCAGTGGGTATTGTGTGGGGATTGTGTTTATGGGGGGTTAGTGTCAGTGGATATTGTGCGGGGATTGTGTCAGTGGATATTGTGCGGGGATTGTGTCTATGGAGGGTTAGTGTCAGTGGGTATTGTGCGGGGATTGTGTCTATGGGGAATTAGTGTCAGTGGATATTGTGTGGGGTTTGTGTCTGTGGGGAATTAGTGTCAGTGGATATTGTGTGGGGTTTGTGTCTGTGGGGAATTAGTGTCAGTGGATATTGTGTGGGGATTGTGTCTATGGGGAATTAGTGTCAGTGGATATTGTGTGGGGTTTGTGTCTGTGGGGAATTAGTGTCAGTGGATATTGTGCGGGGATTGTGTCTGTGGGGAATTAGTGTCAGTGGATATTGTGCGGGGATTGTGTTTGTGGGGAGTTAGTGTCAGTGGATATTGTGTGGGGATTGTGTCTATGGGGAATTAGTGTCAGTGGATATTGTGTGAGGTTTGTGTCTGTGGGGAATTAGTGTCAGTGGATATTGTGTGGGGATTGTGTCTATGGGGAATTAGTGTCAGTGGATATTGTGTGGGGTTTGTGTCTGTGGGGAATTAGTGTCAGTGGATATTGTGTGGGGATTGTGTCTATGGGGAATTAGTGTCAGTGGGTATTGTGTGGGGATTGTGTCTATGGGGAATTAGTGTCAGTGGATATTGTGCGGGGATTGTGTCGGTGGGGAGTTAGTGTCGGTGGATATTGTGTGGGGATTGTGTCTGTGGGGAATTAGTGTCAGTGGATATTGTGCGGGGATTGTGTCGGTGGGGAGTTAGTGTCAGTGGATATTGTGTGGGGATTGTGTCTATGGGGGATTAGTGTCAGTGGATATTGTGTCTATGGGGAATTAGTGTCAGTGGATATTGTGTGGGGATTGTGTCTGTGGGGAATTAGTGTCAGTGGATATTGTGCGGGTATTGGGTCTGTGGGGAATTAGTGTCAGTGGATATTGTGTGGGGATTGTGTCTGTGGGAAATTAGTGTCAGTGGGTATTGTGCGGGGATTGTGTCTGTGGGGAATTAGTGTCAGTGGGTATTGTGTGGGGATTGTGTTTATGGGGGGTTAGTGTCAGTGGATATTGTGCGGGGATTGTGTCTGTGGGGAGTTAGTGTCAGTGGGTATTGTGCAGGGATTGTGTCTATGGGGGGTTAGTGTCAGTGGGTATTGTGCGGGGATTGTGTTTATGCCGAGTTAGTGTCAGTGGGTATTGTGTGGGGATTGTGTCTATGGGGAGTTAGTGTCAGTGGGTATTGTGTGGGGATTGTGTCTGTGGGGAGTTGGTGTCAGTGGATATTGTGCAGGGTTTGTGTCTGTGGGGAGTTAGTGTCAGTGGATATTGTGTGGGGATTGTGTCTATGGGGAATTAGTGTCAGTGGATATTGTGTGGGGAGTGTGTCTGTGGGGTGTTAGTGTCAGTGGGGATTGTGTGGGGATTGTGTCTGTGGGGTGTTAGTGTCAGTGGGTATTGTGTGGGGATTGTGTCTATGGGGAGTTAGTGTCAGTGGGTATTGTGTGGGGATTGTGTCTATGGGGAATTAGTGTCAGTGGATATTGTGTGGGGATTGTGTCTGTGGGGGGTTAGTGTCTGGATATTGTGTGGGGATTGTGTCTGTGGGGAGTTAGTGTCAGTGGATATTGTGCAGGGTTTGTGTCTGTGGGGAGTTAGTGTCAGTGGATATTGTGTGGGGATTGTGTCTATGGGAATTAGTGTCAGTGATATTGTGCGGGGATTGTGTCTGTGGGGAGTTAGTGTCAGTGGATATTGTGTGGGGATTATGTCTATGGGGAATTAGTGTCAGTGGGGATTGTGTCTGTGGGGAGTTAGTGTCAGTGGGTATTGTGTGGGGATTGTGTCTGTGGGGAGTTAGTGTCAGTGGGTATTGTGTGGGGATTGTGTCTGTGGGGAGTTAGCGTCAGTGGGTATTGTGTCAGTGGATATTGTGTGAACCTTGTTTCTCTTTGTCCTGTCTTTTAGGAAGGGACATTATTGGTCTGGCAGAGACTGGGTCTGGGAAGACGGGAGCCTTTGCCCTGCCGATCCTCCAGGCTCTGTTAGAGAAACCTCAGCGTCTCTTTGCCCTTGTGCTGACCCCAACTCGCGAGCTCGCCTTTCAAATCTCGGAACAGTTCGAAGCTTTGGGCTCCTCGATTGGAGTGAAATCTGGTGAGTCGCTCTGACTGGAGGGGGAGGCAATGGTGGGGTTGGGGGGGGCATAGGAGGGGTGGGGGGATTTGGGGTCAGGTGAGGCTTGGGATACTGGAAGGAAGGGGGAGTTGATGTGGGGATGTTAGGGGAGTGGAGGTGGGTCAGGGAAAGGTCCTGGGGGTGGGGAGGGTGGTAGTTGGGGGGGTGGGGGCTGGTGGTGAGGTTAGTGTGTCAGGAATGGAAGGGTAAATCGATAAACTGCTGGCCCTTCAATGCAGCAACTCTATTCGCCCGCTCTGTGTCCTGTTAAAAGAGGGAATCAAATCTCATAAATTGTGTTTATTCAGCCCCTTTTCTGGTTAAAATCCCAAAAGATTTCAGCTCCTGACTGTGTTGGGCTCAGTCTGTCGGTGCAGATGCTGCTTCCAATCGCAATCTGATGGATTTATTTTTATTACAGCGGTGATCGTTGGTGGAATTGATATGATGTCACAGAGTCTCGCTCTGGCCAAGAAGCCTCATGTTGTTATCGGTGAGTCTTTATATCCCCCCCTCCCCCACCCCACTCCCCTCCGGGGAGACACGCAGGCACTGCAACCACATTGTGCCCGCACTGTCTGACCCATCCGTGTGCCTGTGTGCGCGCGAGTGTGCCTGTGTGCGCGCGAGCGTGCCTGTGTGCGCACGCGCGTGCGTGCCTGTGTGCGCGCGTGCGTGCCTGTGTGCGCGCGTGCGTGCCTGTGTGCGCGCGTGCGTGCCTGTGTGCGCGCGTGCGTGCCTGTGTGCGCGCGTGCGTGCGTGCCTGTGTGCGCGCGTGCGTGCGTGCCTGTGTGCGCGCGTGCGTGCCGGTGTGCGCGCGTGCGTGCCGGTGTGCGCGCGAGCGTGCCTGTGTGCGCGCGAGCGTGCCTGTGTGCGCGCGAGCGTGCCTGTGTGCGCGTGAGCCTCAGAACTATACTTCACCCCATTGGTCTGCAAACTTTCTAAGAGGATCTATTAGATTGGAGTAAACCCCTCGCAGTTTCTTTCCTAACCCTTCCTCCACCTAATTAACACTCACCACCCCCTTGCCCAGGGTACTGAGGCCAACTGGAAGTGTCCAGCCACTAACCTTGAGCGAGAGTAGCTGTCAGTTTCTGTGGAGAGAACTTTCTGTTCAGTCCGTGTCACTGTCTGCAAACTACACATCTGTCCTGCATTTGAATCCTTTAGTGAGATGGAGTGAATGGTGAGTGCAGCTGAGGGTAGGCTGTGACCTGGAGAATTAAAGACCTTGTTCTTTATCCTCCACACGTGTAACCTGTCTGTGAAATGTTGTTCTCGGTGTTTGAGTTACGCCTGAGGGTTTTGCTGTGGTTGGATTGCTTCTCAGAGGCTGGGGGTCACTCTCATGGCTGGGGGTCACTCTCATGCAATCGGATCCTTTGTAAAGTGGCCACTGTGTGTGTTGTGAGGAGGCCATTCGGCCCCTCCCCGAGCCTGCTCTGCCAGTTGCTAAGATCATGTCTGCTTTGATTGCCCACTTTCCTGTCTACCCCCGATAATTCTGGTCAACCTAGAATCCGGCTAGCCCAGCCTGAAAAACATTTACACTTCTGATTCCAGGCAGCGGATTCCGGAGAGTAACAAACCTCGGAAAACTCTTCTCCTTATCTCAGTCTTCAATGGGAAACTCACTTTTACACCGAGTCCTCTGCTGTTCGATTCCCCCGCAGTGAGAAACATCCTTTCAGCATCCACCCTGTCCAGTCCCCTGTAATAAGGTCACCTCCCATTCTTCTAAACTCCAATGAGTACGGGCTCAGCCTACTCAACCTCCCCTCATAGGATAACACACCCCCCCTACCGGCTACCAGTCGAGTTGAATCTTCTCCAAACTGCTTCCAACGCGTTTGCGTCCATTCTTAAATAAGGAGACCAAATCTGTGCACAATACTCTCGCTGTGATCTCTCCGATGTCCTGTACAATTCCCAGCTTGTATATTCCATTCCCCTTGAAGTAAAGACCAACATGTTCCGATGGTGGGGGAGTCCAGAACAAAGGGTCGTTCAGAGCACTTAGGGATTGGCAGTAAGTATTGGCCCAGCCAGTGACACCCACATGGGGTGGGGGGTGCCGGGGTGTGGTCTGTTGCTGAGCCGTGAACTTTCCTCATTCGATGTCCAGACTTGTGCTTTTCCACGGCACGGTAGCGCAGTGGTTAGCACTGCTGCTTCACAGCTCCAGGGTCCCGGGTTCGATTCCCGGCTCGGGTCACTGTCTGTGTAGAGTTTGCACATTCTCCTCGTGTCTGCGTGGGTTTCCTCCGGGTGCTCCGGTTTCCTCCCGCAGTCCAAAGATGTGCGGGTTAGGTTGATTGGCCAGGTTAAAAATTGCCCCTTAGAATCTTGAGATGCGTAGGCTAGAGGGATTAGCGGGTAAATATGTGGGAGTAGGGCCTGGGTGGGATTGTGGTCGGTGCAGACTCGATGGGCCGAATGGCCTCCTTCTGCACTGTAGGAATTCTATGATTCTATGAATCACTGGACCCTGAGCAGACACACAGGCCAAGCTCCTTACAGTGCTTGTCACTCTGGAAGATAGTGGACAGGTTAACCTGATAATCTGGGCGGTTAGTGCACAGGTTAACCTGGTTATCCGGTGCTCTGTAGACAGGTTAACCAGATTATCTGGGTGGTTAGTGGACAGGTTATCCTGGTTATTGGGGTGGTTAGTGGACAGGTTATTCTGGTTATCGGGGTGGTTAGTGGTCAGGTTATCCTGGTTATCAGGGTGGTTAGTGGACAGGTTATTCTGGTTATTGAGGTGGTTAGTGGTCAGGTTATCCTGGTTATCAGGGTGGTTAGTGGACAGGTTATTCTGGTTATTGAGGTGGTTAGTGGACAGGTTATCCTGGTTATCGGGGTGGTTAGTGGACAGGTTATCCTGGTTATCGGGGTGGTTAGTGGTCAGGTTACCCTGGTTATCGGGGTGGTTAGTGGTCAGGTTATCCTGGTTATCGGGGTGGTTAGTGGTCAGGTTATCCTGGTTATCGGGGTGGTTAGTGGACAGGTTATCCTGGTTATCGGGGTGGTTAGTGGTCAGGTTATCCTGGTTATCGGGGTGGTTAGTGGACAGGTTATCCTGGTTATTGGGGTGGTTAGTGGTCAGGTTATCCTGGTTATCGGGGTGGTTAGTGGACAGGTTATCCTGGTTATCGGGGTGGTTAGTGGACAGGTTATCCTGGTTATCGGGGTGGTTAGTGGACAGGTTATCCACTTTATCCTGGTTATCCGTGGATAGGCTGTCACTGTTGTTCTCTCTTTGCCAGCGACCCCGGGCCGGCTGATCGATCACCTGCAGAACACAAAGGGGTTTAATCTGCGCGCGCTCAAACACCTGGTGATGGACGAGGCTGACAGGATTCTCAACATGGATTTCGAGACTGAGGTACCTGCGATGTCGAGGTTTCTTGTGTTTCATTTTGATGAGAGATCGGAGTCCAGCCCGACAGGGCAGCTTGCTGATTGCTGGTGATAGAGAAGGAGATTAACGCTCTCCTACGTACCACCCCATCCTCCCCAGGACCCCCGAACTGTACTGATGTGCTGGGGGATTCACTGCTCCCCTCCCCGTGTCCCGGGATAATGTTTATTCTGCAGCAAACTTCTCAAAGTCACACAGCCGTTATGAAGCTTTGCTGCTTATGGGATCTGCCTGTGTAAACTGCCACACATCGTACAGTGACTACACTTCAGCAATGACTTGATTGGCTGTGAGGCACTTTGGGACATCCCCAAGGCCAATATGGCTGAATATAAGTGCAAATTTCAGGAAGGGAGGGTGAAAACAGGAGAAAACCCAACTTGCAGCATTCATCTCTGCTCAGAGATTTCGGTGACAGTGAATGAAACTGCCATTTGTGTAACAACCACCAGATGGTGCCATTGCCCCGGGAACAGCCGCGAGTCAGAGGCAATAATCTCATGTTGTTGGGTTTGAATCCTCCATCTCTATTCACTCCCCGACACTGGGGGTCCCTCTCTCCGATATCGGGGGTCCAGATCTCTCCCGATACCGGGGGTCCGGTTCCCCCTCCCCGACACTGGGGGTCCGGTTCCCCCTCCCCGACGCCGGGGCTCCGGTTCCCCCTCCCCGACACCGGGGCTCCGGTTCCCCTCCCCGACACCGGGGCTCCGGTTCCCCCTCCCCGACACCGGGGCTCCGGTTCCCCCTCCCCGACACCGGGGCTCCGGTTCCCCCTCCCCGACACCGGGGCTCCGGTTCCCCCTCCCCGACACCGGGGCTCCGGTTCCCCCCTCCCCGACACCGGGGCTCCGGTTCCCCCTCCCCGACACCGGGGGTCCGGTTCCCCCTCCCCGACACCGGGGGTCCGGTTCCCCCTCCCCGACACCGGGGGTCCGGTTCCCCCTCCCCGACACCGGGGGTCCGGTTCCCCCTCCCCGACACCGGGGATCCGGTTCCCCTCCCCGACACCGGGGGTCCGTTTCCCCCTCCCCGACACCGGGGGTCCGGTTCCCCCTCCCCGACACCGGGGGTCCGGTTCCCCCTCCCCGACACCGGGGGTCCGGTTCCCCCTCCCCGACACCGGGGGTCCGGTTCCCCCTCCCCGACACCGGGGGTCCGGTTCCCCCTCCCCGACACCGGGGGTCCGGTTCCCCCTCCCCGACACCGGGGGTCCGGTTCCCCCTCCCCGACACCGGGGGTCCGGTTCCCCCTCCCCGACACCGGGGGTCCGGTTCCCCCTCCCCGACACCGGGGGTCCGGTTCCCCCTCCCCGACACCGGGGCTCCGGTTCCCCCTCCCCGACACCGGGGCTCCGGTTCCCCCTCCCCGACACCGGGGGTCCGGTTCCCCCTCCCCGACACCGGGGGTCCGGTTCCCCCTCCCCGACACCGGGGGTCCGGTTCCCCCTCCCCGACACCGGGGGTCCGGTTCCCCCTCCCCGACACCGGGGGTCCGGTTCCCCCTCCCCGACACCGGGGGTCCGGTTCCCCCTCCCCGACACCGGGGGTCCGGTTCCCCCTCCCCGACACCGGGGGTCCGGTTCCCCCTCCCCGACACCGGGGGTCCGGTTCCCCCTCCCCGACACCGGGGGTCCGGTTCCCCCTCCCCGACACCGGGGGTCCGGTTCCCCCTCCCCGACACCGGGGGTCCGGTTCCCCCTCCCCGATAGTTGATTCTGATTATTCTGTGTTGTATTCTGCAGGTTGATAAGATTCTGAAGGTGATTCCGAGAGATCGCCGGACCTACCTGTTTTCTGCCACAATGACCAAGAAGGTTCGCTGAGAAACTTTTCAACATTTCTCCAAACCTCAGAATCATTTCAGGTGGTTCAATCTACCAAAACTCAGATGCATTTTGGTAGATTGAACCAGGGCAAGACTTAGTTAATGGTAGGGCATTGGGGAGAGTTACAGAACAAAGAGATCTAGGGGCCCAGGTTCATAGCCCCTTGAAAGTGGAGTCACAGGTGGACAGAGTGGTGAAGAAGGCATTTGACATGCTTGGTTTCATCGGTCAGAACATTGAATACAGGAGTTGGGACGTCTTGTTGAAGTTGTACAAGATATTGGTAAGGCCACACTTGGAATACTGTGTACAGTTCTGGTCACCCTATTATAGAAAGGATATTATTAAACTGGAAAGAGTGCAGAAAAGATTTACTAGGATGCTACCGGGACTTGATGGATTGAGTTATAAGGAGAGGCTGAATAGACTGGGACTTTTTTCTCTGGAGCGTAGGAGGCTGAGGGGTGACCTTATCGAGGTCTATAAAATAATGAGGGGCACAGACAAGGTGGATAGTCAATATCTTTTCCCAAAGGGAGGGGAGTCTAAAACTAGAGGGCATAGGTTTAAGGTGAGAGGGGAGAGATACAAAAGTGTCCAGAGGGGCAATTTTTTCACACAGAGGGTGGTGAGTGTCTGGAACAAGCTGCCAGAGGTAGCAGTAGAGGCGGGTACAATTTTATCTTTTAAAAAGCATTTAGACAGTTACACGGGTAAGATGGGTATAGAGGGATATGGGCCAAATGCG
>NW_027594734.1:0-13466 GCF_964213995.1 Mustelus asterias | reverse complement strand
AAAATAAAGATTTGCCAGGATGCTACTGGGACTTGATGGATTGGAACATAGAAAAGCTACAGCACAAACAGGCCCTTCGGCCCACAAGTTGCGCAGAACATGTCCCTACCTACTAGGCTTACCTATAACCCTCTATCTTACTAACTTCCGTGAACTTATCCAAAAGTCTCTTAAAAGACCCTATCGAATCTGCCTCCACCACCACTACCGGCAGCCCATTCCACGCACCCACCACCCTCTGAGTGAAAAACTTACCCCCAACATCTCCTCTGTACCTACTCCCCAGCACCCTAAACCTGTGACCTCTTGTGGCAACCATTTCAGCCCTGGGTAAAAGATTGAGTTATAAGGAGAGGCTGGATAGACTGGGACTTTTCTCTCTGGAGCATAGGAGGCTGAGGGGTGACCTTATAGAGGTCTATAAAATAATGAGGGGCACAGATCAGCTAGATAGTCAATATCTTTTCCCAAAGGTAGGGAAGTCTAAAACTAGAGGGCATAGGTTTAAGGTGAGAGGGGAGAGATACAAAAGGGTCCAGAGGGGCAATTGTTTCACACAGAGAGGGTGGTGAGTGTCTGGAACGAGCTGCCAGAGGCAGTAGTAGAGGCGGGTACAATTTTGACTTTTAAAAAGCGTTTAGACAGTTACATGGGTACGATGGGTATAGAGGGATATGGGCCAAATGCGGGCAATTGAGACTAGGGGTTTAAGAAAAAGGGCGGCATGGACAAGTTAGGCCGAAGGGCCTGTTTCCGTGCTGTAAACCTCTATGACATCAGACCTTTAAATAGAAACAGGAGGAGGCCATTCGACCCTTCGATCCTGATCCACTATTCATTATGATCATAGCTGATCATCAAACTGATTTGATTTGATTTATTATTGTCACATGTATTAACATACAGTGAAAAGTATTGTTTCTTGCGCGCTACACAGACATAGCATACCGTTCATAGAGAAGGAAAGGAGAGAGTGCAGAATGTAGTGTTTCAGTCATAGCTAGGGTGTAGAGAAAGATCAACTTAATGCGAGCTAGGTCCATTCAAAAGTCTGACAGCAGCAGGGAAGAAGCTGTTCTTGAGTCGGTCGGTCCGTGCCCTCAGACTTTTGTATCTTTTTCCCGACGGAAGAAGGTGGAAGAGAGAATGTCCGGGGTGCGTGGGGGGGGTCCTTAATTATGCTGGCTGCTTTTCCCCGAGGCAGCGGGAAGTGTAGACAGAGTCAATGGATGGGAGGCTGGTTTGCGTGATGGATTGGGCTACATTCACGACCCTTTTGTAGTTCCTTGCGGTCTTGGGCAGAGCAGGAGCCCCAGACCAAGCTATGATACACCCAGAAAGAATGCTTTCTATGGGGCATCTGTAAAGGTTGGTGAGAGTCGTAGCTGACATTCCGAGGGTTCCCGTCTCTCCACGCTGCCTGACAGGGTGGCGGAGGTGGGAACCTTCACAACATTTGAGAAGCGTTTAGACGAACGAGCACTTGGAACGCCGCAGCTTACAAGGGCTTAGGAACGAGTGCTGGAAAATGGGGTTGGAATAGATGGGCGTTTGATGGGCCGAAAGGCCTCTTTCTGTGCTGTCGAATTCTAGGACCGAAACTCAAGGGTACATCAGATGTTCGAGAAAGGTGTGATGGATTAATCTTTACATCAATCTATCCTCCAATGCATATATCCATACAGGCGTAGCTCAGTGGGTAACACACCCACCTCTGAGTCAAAAGGTTGTTGGTTCAATTCCCAGTCCTCACCCAGCACTGAGGGAGTGTT
Organism: Mustelus asterias; assembly: GCF_964213995.1. Taxonomy (NCBI): domain Eukaryota; kingdom Metazoa; phylum Chordata; class Chondrichthyes; order Carcharhiniformes; family Triakidae; genus Mustelus; species Mustelus asterias. The sequence continues at coordinate 11,694 of NW_027594734.1, read as the reverse complement.
AAAAGGAAGTTAAACTTGGGCCCCTGTCTGCCCCTCTCAGGTGGGTATAAAAATCCCACAGCCACTCTTTGGGGCGGCACAGTGGGTTAGCGCTGCTGTCTCACTGCGCCAGGGACCCGGGTTCGATTCCCGGCTCGGGTCACTGTCCGTGTGGAGTCTGCACGTTCTTCCCGTGTCTGCGTGGGTTTCCTCCGGGTGCTCCGGTTTCATCCCGCAGTCCGAAAGATGTGCGGGTTAGGGTGGATTGGCCGTGCTAAATTCTCCCTTAGTGTCCAAAGATGTGCAGGTTAGGGTGGATTGGCCGTGCTAAATTGCCCCTTAGTGTCCAAAGATGTGCAGGTTAAGTGGATTGGCCATGCTAAATTGCCCCTTAGTGTCCAAAGATGTGCAGGTTAAGTGGATTGGCCATGCTAAATTGTCCCTGAGTGTCCAAAGATGTGCAGGTTAGGGGGATTGGCCATGCGAAATTGTCCCTTAGTGTCCAAAGATGTGCGGGTTAGGGTGGATTGGCCATGCTAAATTGTCCCTTAGTGTCCAAAGATGTGCAGGTTAGGTGGATTGGCTGTGCCAAATAGCCCCTTAGTGTCCAAAGATGTGCAGGTTAGGGAGATCGGCCATGCTAAATTGTCCATTAGTGTCCAAAGATGTACAGGTCAGGTGGATTGGCCATGATAAATTGTCCCTTAGTGTCCAAAGATGTGCATGTTAGAAGATTGGCCATGCTAAATTGTCCCTTAGTGTCCAAAGATGTGCAGGTTAGGTGGATCGGCCATGATAATTGTCCCTTAGTGTCCAAAGATGTGCAGGTTAGGGAGATTGGCCATGCTAAATTGTCCCTTAGTGTCCAAAGATGTGTAGGTTAGGGTGGATTGGCCGTGCTAAATTGTCCCTTAGTGTCCAAAGATGTGCAGGTTAGGGTGGATTGGCCGTGCTAAATTGTCCCTTAGTGTCCAAAGATGTGCAGGTTAGGGTGGATTGGCCGTGCTAAATTGTCCCTTAGTGTCCAAAGATGTGCTGGTTAGGTGGATTGGCCATGCTAAATTGCCCCTTAGTGTCCAAAGATGTGCAGGTTAGGGTGGATTGGCCATGCTAAATTGTCCCTTAGTGTCCAAAGATGTGCAGGTTAGGGTGGATTGGCTATGCTAAATTGTCCCTTAGTGTCCAAAGATGTGCAGGTTAGGTGAATTGGCCATGCTAAATTGTCCCTTAGTGTCCAAAGATGTGTAGGTTCGGGTGAATTGGCCATGCTAAATTGTCCCTTAGTGTCCAAAGATGTGCTGGTTAGGTGAATTGGCCATGATAAATTGTCCCTTAGTGCCCAAAGATGTGCAGGTTAGGTGGATTGGCCATGCTAAATTGTCCCTTAGTGTCCAAAGATGTGCTGGTTAGGTGAATTGGCCATGATAAATTGTCCCTTAGTGCCCAAAGATGTGCAGGTTAGGGTGGATTGGCTGTGCCAAATAGCCCCTTAGTGTCCAAAGATGTGCTGGTTAGGGTGCAATGGGTTGTGCTAAATTCTCCCTCACTGTAACCCGAACAGGCACCGGAGTGTGGGCGATGAGGGGATTCTCACAGTAACTTCATTGCAGTGTTAATGTAAGCCGACTTGTGACACTAATAAATAAACAGGATGTGGGTGGAAAGAGAGAACAGTTCGGAACCAAGAATCTTTTTGCACAAAGTAGGTAAAGGCACCAGTTCAGAGAGTCGTAAACAGTTGTAAACAAATAAAATCTTTTATTGCACAAGTCCAGAATGGTAGAACCATTTACAATGTGTATTTTTACACTCTGAATAGTCAGGGTAAGGACAAGCTATGTGGCAATTAAGAGACGAGCTTTGGTGGATCGCGCAGTACTGCAGAGACGGTGACAGATGCGACCAAGCCAGAGTCCATGGATTTCTCAAATCACACACCCCGGACATTCGTAACCTCGAAAGTCAAACAATCTCACTGAAACGCTGTGCCTAACAGGGAGGACTCCCAGATTCACCTGCAAAGATCATCGAATCCCGACAGTGCAGAAGGAAACCACTCAGCCCACCGACAACAATCCCACCCACCCAGGTCCTACCCCCAAAACCCCACACATTTACCCTGCTAATCCCCCTGACACTTAAGGCAATTTAGCACGGCCAATCCACCCGAACCCGCACATCATTAGACACGAAGGGGCAATTTAGCACGGCCAATCCACCCTAACCTACACATCTTTGGACACTAAGGGGCAATTTAGCATGGCCAATGCACCTAACCTACACACCTTTGGTCACTAAGGGGCAATTTAGCACATCCAATCCACCCTAACCTACACATCTTTGGACACTAAGGGGCAATTTAGCATGGCCAATCCACCCTAACCTACACATCTTTGGTCACTAAGGGGCAATTTAGCACGGCCAATCCACCTAACCTACACATCTTTGGACACTAAGGGGCAATTTAGCACATCCAATCCACCCTAACCTACACATCTTTGGACACTAAGGGGCAATTTAGCACGGCCAATCCACCTAACCTACACATCTTTGGACACTAAGGGGCAATTTAGCATGGCCAATCCACCCTAACCTACACATCTTTGGACACTAAGGGGCAATTTAGCATGGCCAATCCACCCTAACCTACACATCTTTGGTCACTAAGGGACAATTTAGCATGGCCAATCCACCCTAACCTACACATCTTTGGACACTAAGGGGCAATTTAGCACGGCCAATCCACCTAACCTACACATCTTTGGACACTAAGGGGCAATTTAGCACGGCCAATCCACCCTAACCTGCACATCTTTGGTCACTAAGGGACAATTTAGCTTGGCCAATCCACCCTAACCTGCACATTTTTGGACACTAAGGGACAATTTAGCACAGCCAATCCACCAAACCTGCACATCTTTGGACACTAAGGGACAATTTAGCACGGCCAATCCACCCTAACCTGCACATCTTTGGACACTAAGAGGCAATTTAGCACGGCCAATCCACCCTAACCTACACATCTTTGGACACTAAGGGACAATTTAGCACAGCCAATCCACCCTAACCTGCACATCTTTGAACACTAAGGGACAATTTAGCACAGCCAATCCACCCTAACCTACACATCTTTGGACACTAAGGGCCAATTTAGCATGGCCAATCCACCCAACCTGCACATCTTTGGACACTAAGGGACAATTTAGCATGGCCAATCCACCTAACCTGCACATCTTTGGACACTAAGGGACAATTTGGCATGGCCAATCCACCCTAACCTGCACATGCTTTGGACTGTGGGAGGAAACCGGAGCACCTGGAGGAAACCCACGCAGACACGGGGAGAACGTGCAGACTCTGCACAGACACCCAAGGCCAGAATTGAACCCGGGACTATCCTTATGAAAGCTCTTCCAAATGTAACTCCCACTCTCATGGCTTTCACAAAGGCCCACCTCTTGGGGTTTCGATCTTGCCTTCCGAGATCCCTGGATTTCTGGGTGAAGCCAATGCCTGCTCGGAAGCACACTTTCAGGTTTGTGGCCGTGCCAAGCAGAGAACCCCTGCCCCAAAGGGGTACCTTTGCCCCCTCCACCCGCCCCCCTCCCAATGGCCCACTTTACTTAAACTCTGCTCCCTGTGGCTTTTTCTTTAACTAAACTGGGGCCGATTTCTGCTCCTTTTGCCTTTGTGACACCGTCTTTCGCAAGAGCTGTGGAACGACCATTGAAATGCTCCAGGATCCGAACAGAACACTCCCAGAGATTCCCACCCTCATTACGAGGCAGGAAACAATGTAAAAGCATTGAAAGAACCGCAATTAGAAATGTTCGTGCCAGACGTGCAAAGAATGATGATTTCACGTAACTCCAGCAGTCGAGAAGCTGATAACATGGCGGCAGTGGTTAGCGCTGCTGCCTCACAGCATTCCAACCATTATTTTCTAAATTGAGTTTGTGTCTTTATATGCCCTGTTTGTGAACAGAATTCCCACTCACCTGACGAAGGAGCAACGCTCCGAAAGCTAATGGCTTTTGCTACCAAATAAACCTGTTGGACTTTAACCTGTTTTTGTGAGACTTCTTACTGTGTTTACCCCAGTCCAACCCCGGCATCTCCACATCATGGCCTCACAGCGCCAGGGGCCCAGGTTCGATTCCCGGCTTGGGTCACTGTCTGTGTGGAGTTTGCACGTTCTCCCCGTGTCTGCGTGGGTTTCCTCCCACAGTCCAAAAGATGTGCAGGTTATGGGGATTGGCTATGCTGAACTGTTCCTCAGTGTCCAAAGATGTGCAGGTTCGGTGGATTGGCTATGCTAAATTGCCCCTCGGTGTCCAAAGATGTGTAGGTTAGGGGGATTGGCCGTGCTAAATTGCCCCTTAGTGTCCAAAGATGGGTAGGTTAGGGGGATAGAACATCGAACAGTACAGCACAGAACAGGCCCTTCAGCACACGATTTTGTGCCGAACTTTATCTGAAACCAAGATCAAGCTATCCCACTCCCGATCATCCTGGTGTGCTCCATGTGCCTATCCAATAACCGCTTAAATGTTCCTAAAGTGTCTGACTCCACTATCACTGCAGGCAGTCCATTCCACACCCCAACCACTCTCTGATTAAAGAACCTGGCAGAACCATAAGGGTGTAGATACGCAGAGGGACCTGGGTGTGCAAGTCCACAGATCCTTGAAGGTGACGTCACAGGGGGAGAAGGTGGTGAAGAAGGCATATGGCATGCTTGCCTTTATAGGACGGGGCATAGAGTATAAAAGTTGGGGTCTGATGTTGCAGATGTATAGAACGTTGGTTCGGCCGCATTTGGAATACTGCGTCCAGTTCTGGTCGCCACACTACCAGAAGGACGTGGAGGCTTTAGAGAGAGTGCAGAGGAGGTTTACCAGGATGTTGCCTGGTATGGAGGGGCTTATGAGGAGAGATTGGGTAAACTGGGGTTGTTCTCCCTGGAAAGACGGAGGATGAGGGGAGACTTAATAGAGGTGTATAAAATTATGAAAGGCACAGATAGGGTGAACGGTGGGAAGCTTTTCCCCAGGTCGGTGGTGACGTTCACGAGGGGTCATAGGTTCAAGGTGAAGGGGGGGAGGTTTAACACAGATATCAGAAGGACATATTTTACACAGAGGGTGGTGGGGGCCTGGAATGCGCTGCCAGGCAAGGTGGTGGAGGCGGACACACTGGGAACACTTAAGACTTATCTAGATAGCCATATGAATGGAGTGGGAATGGAGGGATACAAAAGAATGGTCTAGTTTGGACCAGGGAGCGGCACGGGCTTGGAGGGCCGAAGGGCCTGTTCCTGTGCTGTATTGTTCTTTGTTCTACCTCGGACATCCTTCCTATATCTCCCACCATGAACCCTATAGTTATGCCCCCTTGTAATAGGTCCATCCACCCAAGGAAATACTCTTTGAACGTTCACTCTATCTATCCCCTTCATCATTTTATAAACCTCTATTAAGTCTCCCCTCAACCTCCTCCGCTCCAGAGAGAACAGCCCCAGCTCCCTCAACCTTTCCTCATAAGACCTACCGTCCAAACCAGGCAGCATCCTGGTAAATCTCCTCTGCACTCTTTCCAGCGCTTCCACATCCTTCTTATCAGAACTGCACACAATATTCCAAATGTGGTCTCACCAAGGTCCTGTACAGTTGCAGCATAACCCCACGGCTCTTAAACTCCAACCCCCTGTTAATAAAAGCTAACACACTACAGGCCTTCTTCACAGCTCTATCCACTTGAGTGGCAACCTTTAGAGATCTGTGGATATGGACACCAAGATCTCTCTGTTCCTCCACAGTCTTCAGAACCCTACCTTTGACCCTGTAATCCACATTTAAATTAGTCCTACCAAAATGAATCACCTCACATTTATCAGGGTTTAACTCCATCTGCCATTTTTCAGCCCAGCTTTGCATCCTATCTATGTCTCTTTGCAGATTACCCATGTCCCTTACTGACCAAACATGTGCAGGTTAAACAGATTGGCTATGCCATTTCCTCAGCCCTCTTATCTGCTGGCACTCCTCCCACATGTCCTTTGGAGGACTCCTGCCTGGGGAAAGAGGTTCCCTCCTGCCTCCCCCGCCGCAGCTCCTTGGTTATCGCCTCGCACTCCCGCCCGCCCGCCCGCCCGCCCACATGACCACCCCGATTGTGACGTCGATAAGTGACAGGTAACGCCCACCAACGGGGTGGGCGGGCTCCCTGTGACCGACGGGCGGGCCAACCAATTGGGACGCAGGGTATGAGGAAGGGGGCGGGCCCACCGGCTCCCGACGGACCAATGCGCGGGGCAGGGGAGAATGACCAAACAGAGCGTGACCGACGGGCGGGCCGACCAATCGGGGCGGAGGACACAGAGAGGGGCGGGACCCCTGGCTCCCGACGGACCAATGAGCGGAGCCGGGGGGGGGGGGGGGGGGATGATGACGCAGCACTTGGTGACGCAATGCGCGCCGGCCGGGCTAAAATGGCCGCCGCTGTCGCCCGTTCTGGCTGCTAGGGCGGCCATCTTGTCGGTGCGGACGAGGGGGAGGGGGAGTCAGCCGAGCGGCCTGGATCGGGCGAAAACACATCGAAGTAAGTGAAGGGGAATAAACGCCCCCTCCGATCGCGAACGGCCTCAATCCTGCCTGTAATTCCCCGCTCCTCCAACTCCGGGCCTTCTTCTCACGCTGTTATTCTTCGCTGGCGGCGGCGCCTCGCTTCACCGGTTGATTGACAGCTCGGGGCGAGGGGGCGGGACCGCCGCTGCGTCTCAGCCAATGGCTGCGCGTCACGCCGGCACGTGCCCCAACCAGTGTGGGGAGGCCGTCCAATCAGGGAGCAGGACGGGCTGGATTGATGGCCCAAGGAGCCAATCAGGTGGCCGGCGCCGCTCAGGGTGGTGCCGCCCACTATTGTGAGGTAGGAGGTGAAGACGCCCGCCCACCGCTGATTGACAGGTCTGTCGGCCAATGGGCAGCCAGTCCGATCAGAGTGGAGTGGCCCCGCCCACCATTTTGAGGTCAGAAGTGAGAACCCCCGCCCACCCGCTGACCGACAGGTCTGCTGGCCAATGGGCAGCCAGTCCGCCCAGAGCGGCTCTGCCCGCCATTGTGAGGTAAGAGGTGACCGGTGACTGACAGACCGGCCGGCCAATGGGCAGCCAGTCCGCGCAGAGTGGCCCCCGCCCACCATTGTGTGAGGTCTGTCAGACGGTGGCTGGCAGCTCTGGCGGCCAATCAGGAGTCGGATCCACCCCAAAATTGCCGCGCCCACCATTGTGACGGATGGAGGAACCCCGCCCACCGGTGACTGACAGGTGATGCGACCAACCAGGAGCCGGTCTGCCCAGAGTGGCCCCGCCCACCCTACTGATGTGGCTCAGCCCACCAGTGACTGACAGCTCTGCTGGGCCAATGAGCAGCCGGGTTCACCCAGCTGACCCGCCCACCATTGTGATGGGATGGTAGAAACCCCGCCCACCGCCGACTGACAGACCTATGGGGCCAAGCATCAGCCAGTGCACTCAGAAATGCCCTGCCCACCATTGTGAGGTATTGGTACAACCCCGCCCACTAGTGATTGACAGCTCTGGGGGCCAATCTGCAGCCAGAGTGCACAGAATGGATCTGCCCACCATTGTGAGGTAACTGATGCAACCCCGCCCACCAGTGACTGACAGCTCGGGGGGTCCAATGGGTGAAGGGGACATGGGCAATGGGGGTGGGGGCATGTGGGAGGGACTCCAGACCGTTCCCTCCCCCTCCCCTCACTCAACCAATCAGCGAAGTGGCCTAGAGGAGAGGGTCTGCCCCCATTATTTGTTTGGACCAATGGGCGATGGGTTTCACTCCCCCTCCCCTCCCCGGGGGCCAGCGTTGACCAATCAGGTGGCGGGGGGAAGGTTGGAGTGACAGCTGGAGAACCAATCAGCACCTCCGCTTCCCTGTGGAATCGGCCTGAGAGAGAGGGGCTGAATGGCCCTCCTCTTGATCCTGTGTCACTTCTCCTGTTCCTGTGTCATCGGCCGGGGAGAGAGAGAGGGCTGAATTGCCCTCCTCTTGATCCTGTGTAAGAGGCTGGAGAGAGAGGGGCTCAATGGCCCTCCACTTGATCCTGTATACCAGACCGGAGAGAGGGCGAGGGGCTGAATGTCGCTCCTCTTGATCCTGTGTAACAGGCCAGGGTGAGAGAGAGGGGCTGAATGGTCGTCTTCTTGATCCTGTGTAACCGGCTGGAGAGAGAAGGGCTAAATGTCCCTCCTCTTGATCCTGTGTATCAGGCCAGAGAGAGAGGGGCTGAATGGCACTCCTCTTGTTCCTGTGTAAGGGGCAGGAGAGAGAGGGGCTGAATGTCCCTCCTCTTGATCCTGTGTAACTGGCTGGAGAGAGGGTGGTTGAAGGTCCACCTCTTGATCCTGTGTAACAGGCTGGAGAGAGAGGGGCTGAATGTCCCTCCGCTTGATCCTGTGTAATGGGCTGGAGAGGGAGGGGCTGAATATCCCTCCTCTTCACCCTCTAACAGGCTGGAGAGAGAGGGGCTGAATGTCATTCCTCTTGTTCCTGTGTAATCGGCTGGGGTGAGAGAGGGGCTGAATGGCCCTCCTCTTGATCCTGTGTAACAGGCCGGGGAGAGAGAGGCTGAATGGCCCTCGCCTTGATGCTGTGTAACAGGCCAGAGAGAGAGGGGCTGAATGGCCCTCCTCTTGACCCCATGTAACAGGCTGGAGAAGGGGCTGCATGGCCTTCCTTTTGATCCTGTGTAACCGGCCGGAAAAAGGGCTGAATGGCCTCCTCATGTTCACTGTGTAACAGGCGGAGAGAGAGGGGCTGAATGGCCCTCCTCTTGATCCTGTGTAACAGGCGGAGAGAGAGGGGCTGAATCGGTCTCCTCTTGATCCTGTGTAACAGGCTGGAGAAGGGGCTGAATCGGTCTCCTCTTGATCCTGTGTAACAGGCTGGAGAAGGGGCTGAATCGGTCTCCTCCTGTTCCTGTGTAACAGGCTGGAGAAGGGGCTGAATCGGTCTCCTCCTGTTCCTGTGTAACAGGCGGAGAGAGAGGTGCTGAATGGCCCTCCTCTTGATTCTGTGTAACAGACTGGAGAAGGGGCTGAATGGCCTATTTTTTTTTGTAAGTCACCAGAGGGCACTGTAAAGGAAGGGCAGAGTTCCATAGATATCCTGTGGTGCTGGGACTTGGTCGAATTTCTTGCTTGCTGTAGCCTGTGGAAGCTCCTGGAACAGAAGGAATGCTGGAACCATGCCTTGTGTGTGGCCCATCGACAGACGATGTCCCCAATGGACGCAGAGTTCACCAGGATACAAATGCAATGTTAGCATTCATGTCGAGAGGGCTAGAATACAAGAGCAGGGATGGACTTCTGAGACTGCATAAGGCTCTGGTCAGCCCCCATTTGGAGTATTGTGAGCAGTTTTGGGCCCCGTATCTAAGGAAGGATGTGCTGGGCCTTGGAAAGGGTCCAGAGGAGGTTCACAAGAATGATCCTTGGAATGAAGAACTTGTCGTATGAGGAACGGGTTGAGGACTCTGGGTCTGTACTGGTTGGAGTTTAGGAGGATGAGGGGGGGATCTTATTGAAACTTACAGGATACTGCGAGGCCTGGATAGAGTGGACGTGGAGAGGATGTTTCCACTAGTAGGAAAAACTAGAACCAGAGGGAACAACCTCAGGCTAAAGGGACGCTCCTTTAAAACAGAGATGAGGAGGAATTTCTCCAGCCAGAGAGTGGGGAATGTGTGGAACTCTTTGCCGCAGAAGGCTGTGGAGGCCGGGTCATTGAGTGTCTTTAAGACAGAGATAGATAGGTTCTTGATTAATAAGGGGATCGGGGGTTATGGGGAAAAGGCAGGAGAATGGGGATGGGAAAAATATCAGCCAGGATTGAATGGCAGAGCAGACTCGATGGGCCGAGTGGCCTAATTCTACTCCTATGTCTTATGGATGCATTTTGAAACAACATTGTGTAAAAGTGTGGGGGAAGGGGATGGCCTTGTGGCATTATTGTTAGACTATTAATCCAGAAACTCAGCGAATGTTCTGGGGGACCCGGGTTCGAATCCCGTCACGGCAGATGGTGGGAATTTAAATTCAATTAAAAAATATCTGGAATTGAGAATCTACTGAGGACCCATTGTCGATTGTGGGGGAAAAACCCATCTGGTTCCCTTTGGGGAAGGAAATCTGCCGCCCTTACCCCGGTCTGGCCTACCTGTGACTCCAGAGCAACACACAGCGATGTGGGTGACTCTCCACTGCCCTCCAAGGGGCAACTAGGGATGGGCAATAAATGCTGGACCCGGCCAGCGTCGACCCCATGTCCCAGGAATGAATAAGGAAAATATATACCCGGTTCTAATTCCCAATGGATTAATAGGTACCTCGATAATCGGGATCTTGGATCAATTGGGCCAGTGGGCTGACGAATGGCAGATGGAGTTTAATTTAGACAAGTGCGAGGTGATGCGTTTTGGTGGATCGAACCAGGGCAGGACTTACTCAGTTAGTGGTAGGGCGTTGGGGAGAGTTACAGAACAGGGTCAGCCGACACGTGACACTAATAAATGAACTTGAATTTGGTCTGGGAAGGTGGGACCCGTTGCCGCAGGGAGGTGGGTGAGGAGGACAGTGCAGGCACCTTCACAGAGACGCTGGATAAAGAAGTTCGGGGAAGGGGGGGGACAGCAGGTGGGCAGTGAGATGGGACAGGGGGGGTGAACACGGAGCCGCATTGTCCACAGTTGGGTCAAGCGGCCAGCTTCTGTAATCGAGTTGACCACGTTGTTTTATCTCCTTCTCTCCCTCCCACTCCAACCATCCCGTGCTCTCTCCCTGCCTCTCGTCTCTCACTCTCTCTCGCTCCCTGTCTCTCTCCCTCTCTCTCTCTGTCTGTCTCCCTCTCTCTTGTCTCTCCCTCTCTCTCTCTCCCTGTCTCTTGTCTCTCTGTCTCTCTCTCCCTCTCTCTTGTCTCTCCCTCTCTGTCTCTCCTCTCTCTCTGTCTCTCCTCTCTCTCTCTCGTGTCTCTCTCTCTCTCTCTCTCTCTCTCTCTTCTCCCTCTCTCTCCCTGTCTCTCCCTCTCTCTCTCTGTCTCTCCCTCTCTCTCTCTGTCCTCTCTCTCTCTCTGTCTCTCTCTCTCTCTCTCTCTCTCTCTCTCTCTCTCTTCTCTCTCTCTCTCCCTCTCTCTCTCTCTCTCTCTCTCTCTCTCCCTCTCTCTCTTGTCTCTCTCTCTCTCTCTCTGTCTCTCTCTCCCTCTCTCTCTGTCTCTCCCTCTCTCTCTGTCTCTCTCTCCCTCTCTCTCTGTCTCTCTCTCTCTCTCTGTCTCTCTCTCTCTCCCTCTCTCTCTGGTCTCTCTCTCTCTCTTGAATCTCCCTCTCTCTCTGTCTCTCCCTCTCTCTCTTGTCTCTCTCTCTCTGTCTCTCTCTCCCTCTCACTTGTCTCTCCCGCTCTCTCTGTCTCTCCCTCTCTCTCTGTCTCTCTCTCTCTGTCTTTCTCTCTCTCCCTCTCTGTCTCTCTCTCTCTCTCTCTCTGTCTCTCTCTCCCTCTCTCTCTGGTCTCTCTCTCTTGAATTTCCCTCTCTCTCTGTCTCTCTCTCTCTGTCTCTCTCCCTCTCTCTCTTGTCTCTCTCTCTCTCTCTGTCTCTCTCTCTCCTCCCTCTCTCTCTTTGTCTCTCTCTCTCTCTTGTCTCTCCCTCT